>NW_008685394.1:263146-291727 GCF_000695815.1 Acanthisitta chloris
TGATCTTATTCCTGTACAATGTAATCTTCTCCTGTGTGTCTGGGTTATCTGACTGTTACACTATTGTTCAAACCAATTTGGGTGCTTCTTTCTCTCCTTTTCCTTCTCTCTCATAAGTAGTAATCGTGTAGAGTTACATGTTTCTGTATTTCTTTTAATGACCACGTTTATGCTTATCAGCAGCTCTTATAAAGGGATTCATGTTCTTTCCCAAGGTGATGTACTTTGCCCCTTCACAAGTTTTTTGACTATTTATCCACATTCATCTTTAGAAGAAAGGGCCTCCAAGCATGAAAGATCCAGATGGCAACAGCAATAGAGGGCAACAGCAATAGACAGCAACAACACACATTTGAAGTCATTACACTGATGTACTGACTTGTAAACCTGTGTGATTCACTTCAGGATTTTATTCATTCATTTACAAGATCTTTGTCAATTTTGATGTGTCTATCTACATCTATAAAACACATACATGCAGACACATACATTTTGTATTTGTTTGTCAGTGATGTGAAAGACCCTTTAACCCTCTTCTGCTCTCTAATAGGCTCAGAAATTACTGCTTTTAAAAGCACTTATTGACCCGGTGGAGTCAGGAAAATCACAGACTTTTAAAATCCAAGGTTTTCTATGTCAGGAATATTATTCATTAGCAAAATTGTTCATTTATCTAAATTTCTACTTAGCCTATGTTTAAGTACTTCCTATGGGTCTGTAATTACCAGCTGACATTCCAGTTCTACACAGATAGAGTGTCAAGAGATTCTGAAGCTTTCCTCCCTCTGGGGAACCTCAGAGACCAAGAAGCATTTTAGCTATTTAGAACAAAAGTAGCTGTATTATTTCACAAACTTTACATCATTTGTAGAATTACTTAAATTATTCCGATTTAAGGGATAAAAGTATTTGTGTTTCCTTACCTGCCTTCTCTGCACAACAAATTTGTTAGCTGCCAGTTCCCTAGGGAGTTTGTTTATGTTTGACACAGTAGGGATGGCCTGCACTTTCTCAATCATCTGCTGTATTTGCATAACCTTGTAGAGTTAATGGCTGCCATTCTGACAAATTAAGCTGGTTTCCTATGTCTTTAATGGATTAAGTCCTCTTGGACAAGTTATACTTTATTTTAATCCATGAATAGTGTTTGCTAAGTGTTGTAAATAATACATTCATTCATTTTATTCTATTGTCATTTAACTCGTATGCTGAAAAACATATATATGAAAAATGCTTAACAAATGTGGAACAAACCAAGGGCTTTTTCTAATATAAAGACAGAATAGAAAGATCATCAATGCTTAATAGAACAAAAAAATCTAGTGAGTTATTTTTTAATTACTGTCAGGTACTTGAAAACATTTTGGCTGTGAGAATAGTCACACATTAAAAGTTTTGCTTGCATTATGGTAGATTTTTTCTCAGTTCCTGACACCTGTCATGATTTTTAAAAATTATGTAATTTACATTATGTACTCCAAGTGTAGCAGGATCATTGCAGCATATGGTACATGTGATAAACGAGTTCCCTGACAGCTGCAATATACATTGGACTTGTAAATATGTGTAAACAGGTTAGAGGGAAAATATCTGAATAGAGTGTATGTTACGTTATAAATTCCTGAAAATTCCATGTTTCGCAACTAAGGTTGTATTTAAAAATAACAATCTGTGGGAATCTACCACATTGAATCTGAGGCAATATCATGGAATCATCAAGGTTGGAAGAGACCTTTAAGATCATCAAGTCCAACTGTTAGTCTGGCACTGGACTACAACCCCTAAACTATAACCCATGTCTTCCACACCAGGTCCAGATGCCTCTTAAACACTTCCAGGGAAGTGTTTGTTCCAGGGTGTAGCTGCACCTTCATGTTTTCATTGTTTATGTATGGTGTCCTCAGCAAAGCTCAGTTAAAAGAAAACTGTGCTCCTGTTTTATTGCAAAAACCTGGACTGACTTGCATAGACACGGGTCTAGTCTGTGATGTGCACATATGGGCCACAATGATTCTACTGCTTAGTTAAAGGTTACTGATTACTGTCACAGGGATTGCAGTTCCTGACACCTCAGTGAAGTTCATGAAAATAAAGGGGTCCAGCAACATTCAGGTTTGAAATTGCACTGTCTAGAACTGCACAACAGCCTAAATGATATCAGCCTTATGAAAACAATTCATGTTGTTTACACCTTCAGAACATGGAAACACCCTGACCATCTGTGCCAGTTCTCCATCTCAGCTGGAGAAACCAAAGTCAGTGTTTTATCCCTCTTTTGTAATTAAGAACTCAGTTAATGCTGAAATTTCTGATTCCATTTCACTAGGTATAGATTCAGCTCTGGACTGGATGTTAATGCTCTCAGAGCAAAGATATTTGAGCAAGATGTGGTTATTTTTATGATAGTGATGTTTTGACCTCATGCCAGCAAGACTCAGGAACAATTCCCATTAAGTCTATTGATGTGAATCTTCCCTTGAAGGGATCACTCAGGAAACTTTAGCTGAATTATTCAAAGTAGATTAGTTAAATTCCATTAATTAAACCCTATGCAGGTATTTCTATTCAGAATTAAGTAGCATTAATCTGATTTAGAGTACTTTGCTTTGAAAATTAACAAAGCTAAATCAAATATCATTTCCCTATAGAGTAGTATTCTGGTAATTCATAAATGGTCCATAATGGTCATATTCTTCAAGCATTCTCATGTGATAGAGAGGTAGTGGTTCTCCAATTTTTACTGTGCAGATAACTGGAGATATAAAGCTAATTCTTTTCACATAAATGAAATATTTTACTGAAGGTTTTTTTCAACATGAGAATTAGGCAATACATTAATTTCAGACAACTTCAGGCTGCACATTTCTTACTTTGCTTCCTGTGTATTTCTCCAGAAATGTACCTAGGTGTTGGGAATGCAAATGCACATCTCTGTTCATCACATTGGCATTCATTTAGATAAATGAGGTTTTATATTTTTTAACTCCATGAAGTACATACATAGTGTATGTGATGCTTGGGTTACTGTTTTTTAACTGAAATGTATTTAGCCACGTAGTATAGCTAAGTGCAGAGGAACTGAACTGTTCCTGGCTACCAGGCCTTCATTCAATTCAGTAGACCACACATACACTACACTATGATTTTTATTTTTTTTTAATATGTCAGATCTCTGGCAGTGTTCCTAAATTCTGTATGTTTTGCATGCACAGGCTTCTAAGCTAACTCTTTGTAAGCAAATCTGAAAATTCTGTTTCATCCATATAAGTCCTAAATATGAGATCTCTCCATGGACTATAGAGTAAAACAATGCTATTTGTGAAATATGACATAACAACAAAATATTAAACAGGAGCTTAATTCTCCCCATCCTTCTCTGGAATATGACAGTGGGGCCTCCTGCTGGGAAATACAATGATCTATTATTAAAATGACAGCCCCACCTAGGGAGACAACAGCCCAATTCAAAGAAGAGAGCCAAACTGCCTCCAATACCACCACCAGCAATTGAGATCAGCTGGTGCACTAACAATCCCTTGATTTAAACATCTGGTGGCAGGACTTTCTCAGTGGAGGTCTGTTGACTGTGGAATTCTCTTACACAGACACATACATGGTTTAACAAAGCCAAAGTTTTTTTATCCTCAGGGTACAGTGTCAGGCTATTTCCTTTCCCAGGCAGAAGCATTTGCTGATGGTTCCACTGGCATCCAGAACTGTCCTTGAGGGATACAGCCAGTGCTGCCAGAGGATGAGCTGCTCTGCAGTGTTCATTAGTGTCCTTTACAAGCTCTCCACAACTAGTAGACCCCTTGAAGGAGTGCAGTATTGGAACATCTCTTATTCTTCCATGGGAATTCATCATTTTTGCATGTTATCTCAGTTTTACAGAGCTGGGAATTAGGAAGTCAGGATGTATATGCTCTTGTTCTGCATCCTAGAGCCTGTGTTCAATGCTAATTTCCCAGGGTACTTCTTTAAATCGCCTCCTGAAAACACAAAAATGCTTTTTTCTTTTTTTGCAGGTGTAATTTTCTTTTCCCCAGCTTTATCACACCTATAAGATGTGTCTGTATTAAAGAAAACATTTTAGAAATACTTGCAGTTACTGTAAAAAATAACCAAGCTACCACAAGCAGTCAGGTTGCAGTGGCAAAGAGAAGACTGTGTATTAATTTATCTTGCAGCTGTGGCCTGTTGTCATGCCTAATGGAGGCAGGGGGTGGGGGTGGATTGCTGTTTCCCAAGTTATCTCTGCACACTAATGTTCTTTTTTTCCTAAAAGTTGAGTGTTTCTTTTAGAATCAGGTGAAATCTGCAATCTCTGTCATTCATTTGGTACTACTATACATATTTCAAATTATGAGCTCCTAAATTAAACATAACATGACTTTTTTCACGTCATGGTTTATTTCAGCATGTTAGGAAATTAAGACCACACAGAGGAAACAATATTCAACACAGATATGTGAACGAAGCACAGAACTGTGAAGGAGAAATTAATAGATATCTATGGGTTTATGATGTAGTCTGACAGAAGTGTAGCACAGTACTAGTACTGTAATATAAATACAAAGCAGTACAATTCCTCCTCCCTGCCCCCAAATCTTCTACTTTGCTAAATAAACATAAGAAAGAAGTTTAGCTGAAGAAGGTAAAAAATGCGTTTTGACTTCTGAGTGCTTTTCAACTATGTTTTAGCTGCTTATCTACATGATGAAAATTCATTGTGAAGCATATGATAAGGAGATGCTGCAACTCTTAAAATGCCTGTAAAACTTTAAGTGCAACTGCAGTCTGGAATACTGCATTGCATTAGCTTTCACTGTGAAAATGTGAAAGGAAAAGCTTAAGTGAGGAAAATTAGAAATATTTTCTGCACTCTTTTCTGTTTGTTGTTTGAGGCAAGTATTTTAAGAGGCCCAGTGCTGCTCTTTCCTGTTTGTTGTTAGAGGCAAGTATTTTAAGAGGCCCAGTGCTGTAAGCTGTTTAGTGTCTTAAGTTTGTGGGGTGTTTTCTTTCTATTCTGAAAATGTACATATTAATGTAATAGAAAAATTGACCCTTGTATTAGAACCATATTTGGTCTAAAGACTATGCTGGAAAGTACATGCAAGTAACTTTCCCCTATCTCTCTCAGCTGCTTATGAATGGGAATGATAGGGACCAGGACACCAATTCATTTACATACAGCATCATTGAAGTTATGATTAAATTGAGAATTCTATTAATTTCAGCAAGTGAGTTTAAAAAATAGCCTGATTATCAACTAATCATGTAATTTTATGTTTAGTGTCTTTAATTATTTTTATCTACTTTATGAAGCTAAGTTTACATGCAGTATAAGTTTGCAGTGTTAGTTTACACAGAAATAAATAAATGTACTTTTGTATGCTAGTGTAGAGGGAAATAACCATTTGGCAATACTGAAGAATATGTTTTTGTTGCTGTTTGTCAAAGATAAATATTTAAAATACACAGATTTTCACCTTAACACTCTTCAGTATAGCCTTCATTTAGATGTTTTAAAATTTGTTTTACTTTTATACTAGGCTGAACATCACTATGCATTACTTTTAATTCTCTTTTGCCTTTTTCTTTGAACCCAGTTCTGTACTTTTGAACAAAAGAAGCCAGAGCAGGGCAGGATAAAATTAAAAATGTTTGTCTATTTAGTGTGTAGAAGAAGGAAATATATCTCTTACTTTATGTGAGAGATTATGTAGATTGGCTTGGGCATTTAATGTAATACTGTATTTATTTCTGGAATAAAAGGTGTTCAGGCTTAAAAAAGGGGATAGAATTTTAGTTTGATTAAATTGCACTAATAGCCCTTATTGAATACATGCAAGTAGAAAAAAAATAATGCAAATAGCGGAATCCAAAATATTCTTGAAGTCATATTAGCAAACCTAACTAATACCCACTCTTATATAAAATAAACACCAACCTTCACCACCTTCCCTCAGGCATAGTTAAGGAGTATTGGAATGTTGTTCCAAAATGGCACGTGTCTTTGCAGTTCTAATATCATCATTATCCAATAGATGCTATCCCACAAGTGGGAAAACAAAAATGTATTCCAGAGCCTTTTCTGCTCTCTACATGTGTGGTAAAAAATTTCATGCACCACATGTCACTTTACTATATCTATATGGTGTCTGCCAAAATAAATATTTTATTCCATTTATTTTTAGTTGGTATTGCACAGGTCCTCCTAAGATTAAACAGTCAAAGGTCAAATAAGTTGAGATGAACTATAGTTTTAAAATAGTTGTGCTGCTCATAATTATGTGTATAGAGGTTTTCAGATATATACACATATACGTACATACATATATAGATACACATACATATTTGATTAAAAGCTGAGGATGTTTGCTCAGCAGAGAAGCAAAACCATCATTATCTGATTGTACATGGAATCCAGTGGCTGCTAATCAAACCCGGGGCTGCATCTGGTTAAACATACTTGGCATAGACTTGTTACAATTAGAGGTTTTGCCATGTCAAGGGAATCTTTCACTCAAAGCAGCGACCCATATTGTACTGAACAAACACATGAGTTTTTAATTGAGAACAATAGCTTAACAAACCACTTCCCAGGACCACTGAAAGAAAAAAATGTGCCTGTGGCAATTCTGGCACTGAATTGTGTTTATTTGAATCCATTTATTCCAAGCCAGGGTTCAATATACCAAGCAAATAAAAAAAAATTAAAGTCAACATGGAAAACAAAGTTAAAGTGAGAAAAATATAGTATGCTGAAATGCAATGCCAATCTGTAACTGAAATACTTGTGATTTAGCAGATCTGTGTGTTATGCTTGTGCCCTCTGCTCTCATAACTTTTAAACCTGAAGATCTGCACTTAAATTATTTTGTTTCATAGTGTATGAATTTCACAATGCATATAGCTATGATCTAGTATGTATTTACATTCTAAAGTGAGCATTGAATTTAGCTTTTGGTTTATAGAATTTATGCTGCATCTGTATTTCACAGTACAAGTCGATAGAAACTTTTATATTTAGAAATAGCTGGAAATGGTAACTAGAGCATAATAAACATTGAAAACCAAAGTGCTTAGTTTGGGAGGTTAGGTGTTACATACACTAGCAAGGGCCCCACATTTTTAACTAGTACATATGGTATTCTAAATTCAATAATACCTAAAATCGGAGTATATGTCTGATGGTATAAGTTAGCCCATAGTAAATGACTGAAAAAGAACAGCAAAGACTTGACATAGTATTTATGATACTGGAATAAAGATTAGGATATTTTAGTTCTATTCTCTGTTTTTCTACAGCTTTCTCAAGATTTTGAAGTTACAGTTTAATAATAATTTTCCAACCTGAGGTTTCCAGTAGAAAAATATTATCATCTGCTGATTAGATGCAGCTGCAGGTAAAGTTGGGTACTCAAAAAAGCAAGCATCTATATTAGTGGAGACTTTTAAAGGCTCTAATCCTACATTTTTTGGGTTTGTCATCTTGACAGTTGGTCTTGTACTCAAACCTTTAATTCTTGCCTACTCTGTTGAAACGTTGGTTCAGTTTCTGACTCACAACTGGAAAGAACCAATGTTATACTAGCTGGGGACGCAAAGGTAAAAGGAGAAAGCAGGGAGGAGAGTGAAAGGGAAAGGTGGCTTGGTCTGGAAAAGATAGCGCTGTAGTCACTGTGGACATAGTTCAGTTTAAGTGTATGATACAGCTTGGGGAATGGTCAGTGACCTGTTCAACATGTACCATAAAAATGCTGTAGACAGTGCTACAAATGATATGGAAAGTCTGCAAGTGTGCCCAATGAATATTTAATAATAAAGGAGCAGAATCTTGCAGGTGAGTTAACTGTGATGGAAATGCAATGTAATGTTTGTAAAGAAGAATGGATGTATAGAGACAGTAGAGTACCTGTAGTGTGAACTACTGACTCAGAAAACATGCTTAGGAAGTTCTGCCAGTAAGGAACTGATTGAGAGAGATGCAAATCCCAAAATTTGTTGTTCTGAGCAGAAATTTGATGCCGTTTTACCTGGAAGCTCAGTCTGTTGCAGTTCCTTCTCAAACTTGGACTTTTCGTCCAGGAGGGACTAAATGTGGTTTTAGGGGAGTTATTAACAGATCAATAATGTTATTAGATTTGAATGATGTAAAAACTTGCCCTTATGGTTTGGTTTTTTTTTGAAAGCACATTTCTTCTGGCAGACCCTGTTCTACATCAGATGTTTTCTGACTATATGGCTATTATGCCCTGGTATCCAAGAGGACAAACTGTACTCTGGGGTGCATTGAACACAGTATAAACAGCTGTTCAAAAGAAATTATTATCCCATTGTATTCAGTTTTGGTGCAGCCTCACCTGGAGTAGTGTGAGCAGTTCTAGGACCCACAATTTAAGAAGGACATTAAGGTGCTGGGATGCATCTAGAGGACAGCAGCAAAGCTGATGAAAGGGCTGGAAGGTATGTCCTATGAGGACACCCTAAGGACTTTCTACTTTGGAGAAAAGGAGGCCGAGGGGTGACCTCATTGCTCTCTACAGTTTCTTGAGGTGATGAATTCAGGAGGGATCTCATCTCCCTGGGATCCAGTGATAGGACACATCAGAACGGTTCAAAGCTGTGCCTGGGGATGTTTAGACTGGACATTAGGAGGCATCTTTTTATGGAGAGGGTGGTTAAACACTAGAACAGGCCTCCTAGAGAGGCAGTCAATGCCCCATCCCTGTCATTGTTTGAAAGATGCTTGGATGCCTTTAAGAACACGCAATAACTTTTCATCAGGCAGTTGGACTACATGATTGTTGTAGGTCACTTACATCCAAACTATTCTATTCTATTCCTACCATATTTTACAAGAAGCATTTCTGTGCCCTTGCTGCTACCTTAAAATTGGAGTAAACACCAGACTTTATAATCAGCTGGCATGATGGACATGCAGTTGTTCACACTTCAGCATTTTTGCACCATTGGGCCCCAGCAGTGCACATTTAGAGCTAAGGCTAAAATATTTTCCTAATCAAGGAAAACACTGCTTTCTTGTATTGTAATCAGTATGTATGTTTGTGATTTGGAACATGAAGTTCCAGTCATTATTTTTAGTAGGACTATATAACTTCTATGTTAGGATAGTTCTGATGCTGCTGCTGCTGTTTACTTTAGACACTACTGCAAATAGTGTTTCTTAAACTTTGTGTTGGGTGATTGGCAATGAAAGGTACTTGAACTAGAGAGTGTGGGTTTTTTTCTTCTGTGGGCATGAGATCTCAGTAATATGGAAAGAGTAATCTAATAAGCAAATTACTTGACTGGATGTTTGAATTTCCAATGTTCTTATTTTTTTTTCTTTTATGTAATAGTGATAATAAGATAATCTTAAAGCATGAATTCATTCAAGTAATATAAAGTTTGTGCTATCCTGCTGTTTGCATGCCATCACAGTAAGTCACTGCAGCTTAGAGTTTTCTTAATGATTTCCCAAAGACTTATTTCATCACTGGGAATCTCCTTCTAGCCATAGCATAGTTTTTTTATTACTGTTTCTTTATACATTTGTCCCTGAATAAATTCCAACTCGTTGACAGCACAGTCTCATACTAACAGAGTAGTAGAACTGAAATATTATTATGATAAAACTGCTAAAATGGAGTAGAGGGACAACACTGACTGTGTTTTTTAAGAAATGGCTTATCTTAACGATGTTGGGGTTTTGTTTATTTTGAATGTGGCATGTTTTTAAGTTAGTCTGAAACTACAATAGTCAGTATGTTTTATGTTAAACTTGGTACTGTAATCTTAGTGAATGGAGTGAATGCTGGTAAGTTTTCCATGATTAATTTAACCCTCCTGTGTGTCTTAGCTTCCATTCACACACCCTGTTCTGACTGCAGCTGAGTCTGGTTATGAAGTTGCCTCTTCAAGTTCAACACTGCATGTTTCTGCTCTGCTAGAGGTGACAGCACTGCTTTAATCTTTGTACATGTATTTGCTTCCTACCCTAGTTCTGTCAAAATGATCAAAGTTATGTTAAATTATTTAATAATGTTGAATGATTTTTCTAAATCAGATTGTTTTGATAGAAACAGATTTACAATTGCATTTGTAGTTTTACTATGAAATCTGAGGGGATGTCCCCTCACATGATACTTATGAGAAGGTATGCAGTTAAAATTTAGAAAAATGGAAGCTGTGCAGCTCCATTTTACAGGATCTTCAGTGCTATGGCAAGTGAGGCTAGTGGTGAAAGTCAGCAGGGAACAGGGATTTCTTTGTAACATGTAGATCTGCTTGTGCTCATGGGAATGCTTGAAATTAAGTTTATGGTTAGAGTTACAAAACCATGAGCTGAAAAATCAGTGTATTTGCTGAACACTGAGTGTTCTGCCAATACAAAATGAGGACAACCATAAGCAGTGCAGATGGACTCATCTTTTCCTCCATTAGAGGATGGTTAGGATTTTGGATAGATTGGCAGGAGGAAGGATACACACACTAAGAAGGTGAGGAATTGATCATTTTTAGATCATTATTTGTTTGCAGGAATCCTTTGAGCCAAAGTGAATATTAAAGTCTGTGTACTGAAAGCCATGTTTGCAGTGCACATTGGGTAGTTGTAAATGTTAAAATTGGAGAAATCAGGAGCTGGAGAGCTACTCCACTGAATCTTACAGTGTAGAACATGTAGAGGAGGAAGTCCAATCTTATCTAGATAGCAACAGAAAGCAGTAATTCCTTGGACACAGTGTTAGGGTTCAGAAAAGCAGTGTCTGGAGGGCTAATCTCTTCAATTAATCTTGCATAATTTCATAGGCTATGATGGAGTAACAAGCCTACAAGGGGTAGAAATGCCTTTTCACAAAGAAGTGTATGTGTTCATTTCTAATTTGTAGCAAATTTATATTTTACATGACTTGTTTTTGACATGGCTTGTGCCTCAAAGCACAACTGGTGCATGTGAAACAAACTTCTTTTCCTAAAACACTGCCTCGTCACTGCTCTTCACTACTCAAAGCAACTTCTGTTGATTGCTCATATTTGCTGTATTGTTGGGGGTTTTTATCAAGAAAAAATGCAAAGAAATACTATCAGGAAACCTCTGTATTTTTAACAGCTAATATCTGGTATTATAGGAAAGGCTTAATATATACTTAAACATTTGCTGTTTCAGACTAGCAGCTGTATTTCAGTTTGAGTAGATAGCAATAAAAAGAAAGCTCACCTTTTCAGTGATTGCATATGAATGGTTTGTTCTGGGGAAATGATTTCTTTGCTGTATTCAGCACTACCCCTTCTGGAAGTTCTAAAGTGATGTGTAATCTCTTAAAAAACATGAGGAACATTTTCGTGGTCTGCTCTAGTACAGTATGACAATATCTTGGCAGAAGGTCTCTGCATCTGATCCAAATTTATTAACAGATAATTAGGCATTCCAAGATTCTGTGATTCTTGGACCAATCTGTTTGCTTTATTAGTTTTTTTTTACATACTTCTAATCACAATCTCTTCCTACAGTGTAGACCCTTAGTATTTTCTTTTGCTTATTGCTACTAGCATGTGTAGGAATGAACCTATTTGCCCAGGTGGGTATTTTTTCCAAATGTAGCATAGGAGTTAGTACTGTAACTGATGTTATTCCATTCCTGATTGAAACAGGCACATTACTGCTCCACCAGCTGTTAATCTTCATTCTGCCCTGTTAATAAATTGTTCCAGCATATCAGCTTGCATGATAAGGAAATGAAGAGAAAAAGGATAGCGTCACAGCCATTATGTGGGCAGAATTAGTTCTGTTGTTAGTCTGTCTTGACAGTTTGTGAGAAAATTGTGTAATCATTGTTTAGCTCATTTTTTTCAACTTTCAAAAGAGTAAGAGCTCTACTATATATGATCATGTTAGTGAAGTAATGAACTTCAGAGAACTATTTTCTTTCTTTGTGAATGATACTCTTTTTTTTCCACATTATGTCACAGTAAAGCAGCTCATAATGCTGGTTACAAGAGAATAAGTAGTCTTCTCAAATCCACAGGATATGACTTCCCCATTTACTGTCACCCACTGTCCCTCTTGTTTCTTTTGGCATGATCACTTTGACTTACCATTTTTCAAGTATCTCTTCCTTGGACCATTCACGTTTTCCTAACTTGCTAATATGCAGTAAATATGGAAGCACCTCCCTCTTGTTTCCTACTGGCAGCTTTGTCAATAGAAGTTAGTGCAAGCCTAAGTGACCCAGGATGCTTTGCATTGATTCTTCATGCCTCAGTGAATATCAGCCTTTGTAGCTCAGATAAAATTATGTAGCTATTATATTCAATTGCAAGGAAAATTTTCTTATTTCAAATGATTTTTGGTTCATAGGCCACTAAATGCTGTATTTTCTTCATACACACTGCTTTTAAAATGTCCTTGTGGAAGTCAAATGCTCTAAAGTTGGTGACAGTTTTGGCTTTGATTAAAGAAAGTGGGATATCACTAGCCATTTTTTTTTTCAGCATTATCATTTGAATTGTAATCCATTCAAATTTTAAGGAAGTTTGAAAGTTTCAGTAAAAAAATTGGTATCCTTGAAAAGTGCAGATTGGAGAGTATTTTTACTTTTATTCAGTCAGGATGGTATCTCTAGCAATTTTACTGTGCATGTCAATTTGATAATATATGGTGACATGTGAGGAAAAATTTTGTTGTAGTCTTGTTATTTCAGTATGCACAGATGAGCTCTTCCTTGGGCTGTTGAGAGTGGGTCATTCATCACATCTTCTAATGGAAGTCATATGTTGTGGAAATGTACTTCAGCTATTCCTATCTGGGAGAAGTAAATATACATTGAAAGGTACAGTTATCATTTGGAGATAACAGAATATAAAGGAGCTTTCAGTCATTCTGTGAAGAGTCATAGGCTTTGCTCTAGTTCAGAGAATAAATTTTGTAGTCCTTTCAGCTGCATTAATTAAAATTCATCTGAACTTGGTAACGAAAGAACTGAAAAAGGAGGATTCTTGGTGATATGTATGCATTAGAATCACTGGTATGTTTTTTATGTAGCCATGTAATTGTGCAGCATAAAAAGGGCAGTAGACTTCATAACAGAAAAGCAAATTATTAAGCAACATATAAAGCAGCTGTTATGGAAGAAGAGCATGCACCTGCATGCATGTAGTGCACAATATTGAAGCACAACATTTTATTATTAAAAAGAGATTTCAATTCTCCTATGACTGAATCCACAGTATTCCATGTCTTAAGAAAATGGCAAAACCCCAAACTGTTTTGATACTATAGGTACTGTCATGTAATGTAGAAAGTTTAATAGGAGCTAAGGCATAAGTGCCTTTGAATTAATGCCATGCAAAGGTAATTGTTTAATTTTGGTAAAAATGTTAAATATATATTAGTGAATATTTCAAAGTAATTTTTATATTTCTTGTCTTTTTGTGAGCTGTTTTAGTTTTAACTGAGAAAATATATATTTGTACCTCAGTTAACAGTTATGTTGTACACTGTACAGTTAGAGGACCTAGAATGTGAGACATAATGGAACATAGCTGGAGGTTATGGTTAAACTCACTTTTATTATAGCCATTTTATACACTGTTAGGACGATTTAATTAGCTAATAAGCAAAGGAAGTTATTTCAACCCTCATCTGTTAAGAGGTTGAAAGAATCAGATGGTCCATATGGCTGCATTTAAGCTTCCTGTTGTGCTTTTTTTTTCACAGTTCAGATATCTTCTTTGTATTAATCTGGGGGATCAAATAAGCCAGACATGCCTTAACTGGCACCAACAACAAAGACAAACGCCTTGTAGCTGTGAGACCTCATGAAAGCCAGACTTTGGTCTCTTTGACCTTTTTAATACCATTTACACGTCTAAATAGTCTATTAGTGACATTTTTCTTAAGGTGGAATTACTCACCTTTGAGCTTAGTATAAACTGAGAACCAAAGGTTAGATATTTCATATGACATGAAGTAGATGATGATAACACAGGTTTCATTGAATGCACAATGCTTACATAATATTTAAGGAAATAAACTGTTTTGGAATATGCATGGTTCCTATTTCTTTTGGAATTTTATTTCATTTAAGATAATCACTAAAAATAACTTACTATAACAGATAAATAGCTCTATAAAGCAATCTTCCATTCAGGAAATTACTTATTACATGTAATTTTCATGTTCAAGAAGAGATTGAGGTCTATCCTATAACAATACAAATAGTCATCTACCACACAGTCTGAATTCCAACACATTTAGTAGTCTAAATACTCACTATTCAACTAAGTAAAAAGTTACTAAAAAAAAAGTGGAACTGATATGGCTGTAGATTTGCTACATGAAGAGGAAGTTTGCTACCTTGACATCTTTTCGCTGGAAGAACAAATAGTCTTTCCGTTACTTTATAGCTTGGTGCACTACTAAAATTCAGTTGTCTGACTTTTTTAATAAATATTTATGAAGGGTGCCCTGCACAGTTTCATTGTGAATTAAGGAATATTGGCAGTTGAACTGATGTAAATCTACGGTGGACCAGAGACAACCACTTCTTTTGATCTTTGTCTTACTAAAGCCCTGTAAAAATGACCAGAACCTGATTGCACAGTCTCATCACACTGAGGCTGATCTGCTGAAGATGTCCTAGAGGACATGCTTTTTCTGAAAGCTGCTCACAGCTTCTCAGCACATCACAGGAACAGGTCTTTCTACTTCACAGTTTTTCAATAATGTTTCTGAATTGCTTAGTGGAAATTCTTCTAAGGGAGTAGTGAAAATTAATGTATTCCCTGGAAAGTTTTGATGAACCATGAACTTTCATCATAGTGCTTCAGACAGTATTTTTTTCTTTGTTCTGGCATTCTCTGATTGACTTGAGAAACTAGTGTTTGCAGTGTATCTTGCAGTTGTATTAGGACCACAGACGATAGGGGAAAAAGTCAAGCTGCATGTGTCCCACTCAAGTGGAAAAAAAGAAATGCCCTGAGCTCTCTGTTACAATTTTGTAAGTGAAAGGCATATCCTGTTACATCTATTGAACATTGTCCAGACGAATTTTGTTATCCAATCCTTGCCTATTGTGTCATTTATTAAGTTGTACTTTTGTGAACAAAACCATGGGAATCCTTGCTTCCAATGCTGAAGTACATTGACTGACATGTCTTAGTGATCTCAAGGGTAATCCTTAATCGTAGCATTGCAATAATACAGGATGGAGGTCAAATGGAGTGATGACCTGCAATTTTTCAGCAGCAGAAGGCCAATACAAGCTTGCTGTAATGGAAAATGAGTTGTAAAGAGCGAGCAAATTCAGGAACAGGCAAGAATCAAAATTATTTTAGTAAAAGCATCAGTTTGTCACCACATTTTACTAATCAAATAAGCTTTCACATTTACAGCTAGGAAATTGTTTTGTAGTTTGTCCAGTGATGGGAGAAAGTGGTTTCTTTCTTCTCAAAACAAGCAAGAATTCTATTTTATTTCACTCCTTGTTGCAGAAGAAAGGTAGTGCTTAAGTTCTCACAGAAGAGATACTGATTTATTTTTACTTGATCAGTTATGGCTGAATCTATACCCTTTATCTGCCTGGAAGATGTTGTAACCTGCTGACTGGCAGTCAGTCTCTCCTTCTACAGCTGTTGCAATAATGGTCTGGAAAGAAAAAAGACATATCACTCAGTGTTTATGGGGAAAACTGAGTACCAATCCTTGTACCACTAGATTTAAAGAAAAAAATTAAAACATTTAACCTTGATCCTTCAGTTACTCTAATTGTTTTACTTTTGTGAAAAGCATTTATTTTGTTTTATTTGGATTGAGTCTCAGTCAGTTTTGGTCCAAGCTTCTATTATACTGAGGTATTAGGAAAACAGGGGAATACTGGGATACTGAGCTCTGTTTCTGGTACAAGGTGTTGCCTATGGTCAGCACACAAATGGCATTTGAGTGCGTTGGTTCTATCATTTTGTGGCTTTGTCACTGAACTGCACCTTTGGATTGAGCTCTGTCTTTAACTTAAATAGAGAATTTAGTCCTATTGCTGGAAACCTCTCAGTTTTAGCAGTCTGTATATGTATACAAAGCTGCAGCCCCAAATCCATGGGAACAGACCGGATTTCCTGGATTCTTTTCTAAAATTTTGATTGAGCAAAACAGCATACTACATTAAATAATAATGATCTCCCTCATAGTTCAACACAAAGCCTTAACTGCAGTCTTCAGAACATCAACAGATATTCAGGGTTGACATATGTATGCTTTGGGTCTGTGGTATGTTGTGTGTTTGTGGGGGAAAGCATGAGGTTGTAATTAAGGTTTTACATTGTACTGTGTGGAAAGATTAATGTGTTTGTCTGTAATATGTTTCTTCATCACTGGGAGACAGGGGAAGTTCTTAATAATGATGACAAGCCTGTCACTGAAAATATGCCATTTGGGCACTGGCATGAAATTAAGTATTGTCCCGTAATTTGTCATATCCAGGGTTTGCTTTGTGAGTGATGCATTTATTCATCTTTTCTTTTCTTTTAACATGGAATTTTTATTAAGAAATTTGACACTAAAGGAAAGGAAGACTGGTGCTTCTATTCTTTCAATTTCAATTCTTGTCGCTGAAATTTATGGTAGAGTATTAATTTTAAGACTGCATGAATAAGGGATGTCCTTTAGGATGTTTGATCAGAAACTGCTCCCTATTTCCCTTATCTCAGTTGTTAAAAATTGAAAACAACATGCAAATATATATTTTGTTTATAAATTCACATAATAAAATATAATTTTCAACATGTGTTTATCACCCTAAACAACTGTGCTTGACTTTGTGCTCATGGGCAGCACTCTGGAGAGTAGGCTGGAAGAAATAGGCAAGGAATATCATGACTACGTTGGAAAATCACTGCTGTTCAATTTAAAATGTCTGGAACAAGCTGAAGTAGTACTGTCACATAATAATTAATTGAGGGGGGAATAATCATATAGCAATGTTTAGTGAATGAAATTTTATAGGTTTTATGACTAGAGATATTTAAAGTTTATTCAAGAAGCGAAGTAAATGTTGAGACATAGCAAGTAGAAGGCATCTCTAACCATGGTAGGGGGGTCAGAGTGAGATAGTCTTTAAGGTCTTTTCCAACCCAAACCATTCTATGATTCTATGATAATTCTATGATTTTAGAATGTTAGAAAATGAGAGAAGATGAAAAAGCATTAGGATGAGCATATTCTTGGTGAATTGTATGGAAAATGGAAATACCAATTATGTAGCTGAACCATTGAGGAAATACTGGAGAGAAAAAAAGGTTAATACTGAGATGCTGGAATGGAATTAGGAGAGTCAGTGCTAAACAGTGCTGCTGTTTCTATATAAATGCTTATTTTAATGCAAAATATTTTAAAAGCAGTTTTGTGCACCTAGGGGATACTTTGTGTGTAAATAATAATCATCAGTATTCTGGACTGATGTGACATTTTGTCATTTAAGCAAGTACTTGTTGGAGCTGTTGCACTACAAAGTCTTAACATACTTCTAGATTTTTCATCACCAATAAAGAACCATACGTGATGTCACTGATTCTCAGGTGATCCTAATTTTATGATTTAAAAATATTGTAATTTTATTGCCTTTTAAATCTTTGATATGTGGCCCATGAAGGCTGTAACGTTGTCACAACCAGTGGCAAATCCTTCATCCCATAGAGAAAGCATTTTTGCTGTAAGTACCTGAACTAAACTGAACCATGAGTGTTGGCTGGATGACAGAAAGTTGAACCATTCAGGAATGGTAGGTCCTAGATTAGATTCAGGAAGTGAGTGTAGAGTAGAAATTAGTTTTCTGTCTCCACCCCAATGCTTTTCTCCCTCTTATTTGATTCTCACATACTACTGTTCCTTCATAGGTTACTAACACCTTGGTAGTCTCATTACACACTGCATGATGGATTTGTATCATACCCTCTGCCAATGAATATGTCTTTTTTTGTTATAAGGATGTTTGTATTTCAGCTAGCTGTCTCCAGAAGGATGGATGTCTGGGAAAGCCAATGATAAGGGAAAAAAGTCTTTGCTAACAATCATAATGGAATTACATAGAGATATATGTATGAATGTGGCAGCGAGAGCAGAGTACAAATAATTTAGCAGTAAATTTCTGTGTTTAATTATAGACACATTCAGAACAGATTTTTTTCTTCCCAGGCATGCCTACCATGGGAGAGATAGCACTGTAGAGGCTTGAAAAAAAAAAAAAAAGAAGGAAGTTTCTCATGAGTTTTGCTGAATTAGTGACTGAACAATGCTTTAATATACCAGACCTCTCTCTGAGTAAGAAATATTGCAATAAGTTATAAACTTAGTTCAGCTCTGAATTATGCATTGTGTACTTAGGCCATACTAGACCTATAGTATGTTTATCTGTTGACTTCCACTAAGATTTAGAGTCTATTTTGACTTAATAACTTGCTTTATTTTGTTTGACATATATTTTATGTCTTCCATGTGCATGGATACATAAGATACACAATCGTGGGTGAGGGTCTTGAGAGAAAGTGCAGCACTATAAGTACTTATAGTAGCAGTTTTAAGATAAAAACATCCCTGTTTTCTGGTGTCTTGTCACTCCTTAACTGGTGTAGAAGCCATAATAAATGCTAAAAAGCAGAAAATGAAGAAGCTATCTCATTATGCTTTTATTATGTTTCACTTGGCAAGTCAAAACTTAAAAGAAAATAATTAAAAATCTAATCACCATATCCTGCCGACACACAGCTATTGTGTTCAGTGCAAAAAATCATTTTACAAAGTGTACTGCTATTGGCATCCTATTCTACACTTCAGTTTGTATTTCTGCTATTAAAAGAGATTAGTGAACGAGTGTGTAAGCATATAAAGTGCTCTTAAGTTTAGATATAGTTTATGATATGATGCCATTTAAATTGCACTTATTTGATATTAGAGGTTGTGAGAATATATACGTTTTAGAAAGCAAAAAGTTTTCAGTGGTTTGATCTTTGTTGTTAGAGAAAGATTAAAGCTAAATTACTGTGTCTAGAAATTCTTTGACGTCTACATTCTGTGTATGTTTAAGATTTCCACATTTGGCTTCCTTTTACTTTATGGTTTATAAAGGAAGTCAGGGGCAAACTGCTGTTGTTATGGAACCCTCCTGTTTCAGTGCACTGCTGAAGCTAATCGTTGCTTTCTTGCAGTTGTGTATAAGAAGATTAAATTGAAAAAAATCTGGACTTTTAGGGGAGAAAATATAATCCTCTAGGTTTATTAAAGTTTTAGAGGTGATGGCAATCTTTGCCATTTTGTCAAAGAGAAAATTCCAGAACCAAGTCCTAAACAAGGAAGCAATCTGTCCAAAGACAGCTTTCAATTCAGTGGAGTTCATAGGGAAAACTTGGAATTTTGTGTTGTCTCACGTTGGTCCTGCTTTTCCAATATGGTTTGCCCCTCAAATGCTAGTAAAAGCACTAGTGAGGTTCTGTGTGGGGAAGCTGATTTTAAAGAGGTAATGTGGGTATGCTTTGGCCATTTGATTTGTTTGAAAATCTGGCTGCTTTCCTGTCTTGCACAACAAATAAGCAGACCTGAATGTAGGGCCATGGGTATGGAATTATGGGACATCTGAATGGAGGTGTGTTTGCCCACCTGGTTCCTCCCCATGAAGTCCATGGGCATCAAAAGACAGAACCTGAAAACTGTGCAGTGCCTTTTGGGACCATCAATATGAGGTTTCATGCTATGAAGTGGATATCATAAAATATTCCACAGAATGAATTTCATTCTGTACAGAGTAGTCCTTTTGCTATGGGGTTGAGATGTTGCTAGTATAGACATTAGCAACAAAAAAAGCTCATGACTAGCTGGTTCTATAAGGTGAGGGGTTTTTTTCTATTGAGATGGTTGGCATGATAATGAATAATTCAGCCCAATCTTCTCCTGTGAAAGTTTGGTATATGCATTCTGGTGTAGAAGACAGATGAGAGTGATTTTTACAAATGCTGACTCAATTTTAATTGAAAGTTGTTAGGAAGGTTAGCAGGAGTGCAGTGTCAGAAACGCTCTCAGTAACAGAGGATGATCTTCCTGTTCTATAGAGCAATGCAAGTTTGCATTCTAGGAATTCTAGAAACTGCAGCAATACATCACTATCTGAAACAATTAACCTTGTCATGTCTCGTTAGCTGGGATGCATCACTGAGCTGATGTAGCCACAGCGATCCCATTTTGGAGTTACTTAATTTGTGTTAGGTCATGGCTGCATCGAATTCCTCTGGGCAAGCAAACAACATGAAGCAATGTAAACTTCACTGCCATTCTTGCCTTTGCCTAATTTTTCAACTGCATTACCTGTGGATCTTGGTTACCAATGTCAAGTTCACCTTTATGTTACTATGTTTATCATATTGTCTGATGTTGCAGCTTTTTAAAGGCTAAAGAAAAATGCATATCTGGTGAACAAGCTATTAAAACACTGAACTATTTGGGAGACTTTGCAATAGAAATATCATTTATCTTCCTCTGCAGTGATTTCAGGATCAAACTGAGGGTGATGTTCCAGGCAGTGTAATATGATTATTTCTTGCTTAGGAGCAAGACAATATGTCCTTTTTGTTAAAAAAAAAAAAAAAAAGATTATATATTGATGACTGGAAAGCAGAGCTTGACAAACTGCAGTGAAAATAACATCTCCCCTTGAGAAAGTCTGATAAAATTATGACCTCCTACTATAAATTCAGTACTGCACTTCTTCCATAATTTTTGATCACTGATAAAAAAATTTCATAATCAAAATAAATCTGAAGTGTTAAAACCAGAAAGTCTTCCTACCCTGATATTAAAACCATGGCTTTTATGATTTCAGGATTTTGTACAATATTTTGTGATGGTTAGTTTTTCATCTACAAAATTAACTTTGAACTGCTGTTTGTCTAATACAAAATATCAAGTTATAGTGTGTGTATTCATGTAGAAATTGAGAAAAAAATATGTGAATGCACTCCTGAGTAAATATATGTTATTTTTTTTATTACATTTTGAATAATGCTTATAAGCTATGAAATTACTTTGGATATGCTGGCATTTCTCTTCTTGAATTCTATTTGTGGAGTATTTCTATTCTGTGAAACTGTATTAAAATATAATTTCTTGCATGCATTTAAAGAATGTTCTAGATCATATATTTGCATATATATTTCCATAAAACAAGATCATATTTTGAATGCTATAATTAAGGATTGTTCAGAGACAAGTGTCCTCAGTAAGACTAAAACCTGGTCCCATGCGTGAGTGGTGAGTTAGCTTTTCAAAGGAAATATGTTGTCAAACAGCCAGTCAAAGGTGCAGCACTGACATATCATTGATTTGTTTGATTCTCCCTTTGTTTTGCATTTGTCAATAAATACTGTTTTGTTTAATTTTCAATGGAACCAAACCATGATCCACCCCTGTCAATGTTTAAGCATTATTTACTTTTTAGAATTTGAATTACTTCCACTGACTTTTGTCACAAACATTTGTAACCACCAACAGAGTCAAAGCTTATGGATGTTCCCAAATGAGAGCTGTAAACTTCATTACTAATACCGAAAATGATGCTTAATATGATTAAAATTCAGTGTTATTTCATGATACTAGCAGTGGAAGCTTTGAAATCTCTGTTGAAGATGATGTTGTAAGAGTTGAAAGTGGCCGAACACAGACTTTCCAGATAGAGTTTTTTAGGAGGAAAGGCCCTTTGCTAGGTAGACAGGGACATTATTTATTGACAATATATGTCTGCACAGTAAGAGATAATAAATCCACATAGAAAAGCAGCCACAAAATAATTTTACTATTACAGTTGGTGTCCTGGGCCAGATTAATCCCTGGTTTTTTTCTGGTAGATCAGTAGAATGGCACTAGGGATTCATTTATCGCTTATGAAAACACCCATTCCTCAACTGTAACTCCCAAAGCCATCACCTTCTCTTGGACCAGAATATAGCCAAATGTTGTGCATCCATGTATATATATGCTGATTTTACGTGCCTTTTGGCAAAAGTTACCATAACATACCATTGCTCATTCCAGATGTTGTAAAAAAATAAAACACTTAAGCTAGAACTCCAAACAATGAAGAACTTGCACTTTGGATATTTTTGCATCCCTTGAAATCTAAATGCCTTAAATTGTAATCAGTCCTTCTGTGCAGGGGTTTGTGAAAGCCAGAGTTCCCAAGTTATTAAAGTAAGATAATTTCTTTGCAGTTGCATAATGTTTAGTGTTGAGGTCTAGTATTTCTGGTCTTGCTGTTTGAGGAACCACCACTGACTTCTAACAGATAGATGCAATCCACCAGGTAAAAGCTCTTGGAGTCGCAGAATCACATATAAGCATGGAAATTACTTACTCAGTCTCCTTGTGAAAAGTTTTGCTCAGGATATTTCAGATTTTGAAGGAGAAATAAAGGTGTTTTCCTTTAGCTAAAAAAAAATAAAGCGGCATAATATCTCTCTTTTATGTACATATATCACCCAGTTACTTTTGCATGTGAGTATCATAACAGCATCAATGTAGTTAACTCTTATGATGTTCCAAATGTTATTCCTCTTTTGTAGATTAGTATTGATACAGAAAGAGACAAGCAGATTTAAATAATTTTGTATTTATCTATACAGTTAAGAAACAGATCTGTAGAATTTCCTAAAATGACTTGGTCAAGGATGGAAAACTTTATAATGACAAGTTCTGGAAGTATTATCAGCACTAGATTTTGTTATTTGTATGTACCTTGTGTCACCTGTCACAAGCAAGTTCCTATATGAGTTATAAAAGAGACATTTATAAATCTAGGTAGCCTTCTTGTCATTCCTCTGAAGCAGAAGAATCTTCATTGCTCAGACTCTCAGGAATGTGTGCTAGAAAAACTGTAAAGAAGTTGTGTCACTGTGTTGAAGGCACATGAGTTTCCAGCATCCCAGCTGGTGAGGAGTTGAGATGTTACTAGCAATATATTCTGTTTGCACAGATTGGCTGTTACTTATCCGGGTAATTTCTTCGTAAAGTTCATGAGTTGCTATCTATCTTTAAATACTTAAGTACCTTTTTTTCCAAATTTGCCTTTAAGTTACTTTTCCCCAGTAATTTGTCGAATCTAGGATGGAGGCAAAGAGGCACATAATTGTCTCATGACTGGTGTTCTAACTGTACTAGGCAGTTAGTACAGGATGCTAGAGTAGTTATTACTAGATGTGAAAATGTGAAGCTGTGTTCTGGAGAAATTTATAAATATGCCGGGAGCAGGTAAGGAGATCAAAGATGTAAGACAATTTTCAGTCGTTGTTTCCACTGGCCCATAGCAGGTCTCTTACTGTGCATGTTATGTTAACAGTTCATCTTTCTCTGAAAGCCCTGCCCTGCTTGCTGTTAGCAAAGATTCATTACCACCACTCTAGCATTCCATGTCTGCACAGTAAGAGGTGGTGAGTTATCTTCCTGTTTTCATCATCTACCTTCAAATGTGCTTGATACACTGCCTCTTGACAATAATTGTTTCCTTGATTGCTTAGATTTCTTTTGCATATGTTGGCGAGGATATAAGAACATAGAAGAAGTATAAAACTGTATCATCTTGTCAGATTCTCCAAATAGCATTCACTTATGCAGCAATCACAGATGAGAGACATTATGCATCCTCTGTGGAAGTATTTTTATGATTGCACCATGGAGAGAGAGTATATTAATTTTTTAAATCTTCACTGGTATCAGTACAAAATTTCCTTGTGGTATAGTAAGAGGTTAATAATGAAGCTGCCTTAAGTGTTAGTTCACACGGGATCATTTCAAGATATATATGTTAATGGAGAGGAGTCTATCTCATAGACAGCTTGAAGGAGTTTATTGAGATTCTAAGTGCTTAACAGGCTAGTTAGTCAAATCTGTGTCCCAAAAGCTGTGATGTGCAGATGTGTATTGCATGTTGCTACTATGAATTAAAATAATTTCTTAATTTTATGATACGATTCTTCACTACTTAGCATAGCAGTGAGTAACTTATAAACAAATAATAATGAGACATCGAATTTTTGAAAAGTAGTTTTATTGTAATCCTAGATCTTTTAAATTAAGAAACAGCCCCCCCACTAATATTTAATTGGGAGAAAATTAAGATAGAAAGCAAACTTTTTGTTAGTTCACACACATTTTTTTTTCTTCTCTGGCTGTGTTTTGCAAAGTTCAGCAGTCAAGCATGACTCAAGAAACAGTAAAGTTCCCTTAGGGACACTTTGGGGATTAGAGGCATACTGTAGTAGAAAATGTAAACATGATAGAGCAAAGAGCAAGGTCATGCAGAGCACTGTCTGTTAGCAGAAGATCTTAAAATTGATTCACTGCTACTCTATAAATTCTCTCTGCAGAGAAATAATGATCTCTGACATGTAGACTGGGTGATCATTCTTGCAGGAAGGTTTTGCATAAAGTACAGTTGCTTAAGAAGACTAGAAAGATGACAGTTTCAAACAATCAGTTGTGTTATATTCCAGTTTCAAATTAATGGTCTTAGTGTAAATGCTTGTTAGGCTTAAAAGCTATCAAGATGAAGTGAATTACAGTAACCTAAAGAAGTTCCTAAATTTGCTAGGATTATAGATTTATGTTGTGCTTTTAAGAAGAACATGGAGCAAAGGCCAGGTGATGCCTAGTGCAGTATAATTGATCTAAGGTACCAATAAATCCCAAACTCCTTGAACTCAACTTTTGACCACAACATCAATAGTTACCTTTTATTTTTAATATAAAATTGGTTTTCTTTTAGTGTATTGTTTTTAGAGCAGTCAGGCATCAGCAGTGTTAAGTGTGTGTATTTATCACCTCTTGCAAATCATTATTGCCATGACTTTAGTTTGGAACAATATTTCCATTAGTGTCTCCCCACATTTTTGAAAATGATAGTGGCCTATCTCCTGTGGGCAGCACAGACGAGTGGCTCTGATGGTTCTTGTGTGGGTCTGAATTAATATCAACTGTGGAAAACTCCCAAGTGCCATGTCTGCCTGTCCATGTAGAGGTTTACCACTGGAAGTATGAAGGATGACAAATTATTTTACTTTCCTAAGTATCCTTTACTTAACATGCTACATGACTCCATTTTTGGAGTACCAGACATTTAAACAGGACAAGTTTGTTCTGATTCAATGTCTGGTAAGCTTTTTTGAAGATGCCCTATCATAGGGACTGTGTTTCCATGCTAAAAGCAACATGCAGGAAGAGTATATGTCCGAGAATGCCCTACAGATATTGTAATTATATCATTCTACTCTTGAATTTACAATATTTATCCTGATGTCCCATGTGTTTTTCTTTCATATATGAAATGTCTCCCCTACTTTTGCAGTTCTTCCACTTGTCTTTTCTGTCATTTTAAAAGTCTGAATAATTTAAATTTTTTCTTTTTGTTTGAATGTTTGTAATTCTTGTTTCTCTGATGTGAAAAAATAGTGCCTGCAGCATCAGGTGGATTCAGACAGAAATCTGACCTTCCTTGCCAACCTCTTTAAAACTTTGAAAAACTTGCTTTTTGTTAATGAAGTCGAATTCAAAGACGTAATGTACTTTTTAGTCAAGGAACAGAACAAGGATATGCTTTGAAAAACTTTCCTTTTATTAATGAAATTGAATTCAAAGATGTAATGTACATTTTAGTCAAGGAACAGAACAAGGATATTGGAATGCTAAAGTGACTGATAGTTGCTCTTATCTGAAGATTAAATAAGATTCTGGGGATCATGAAGAATGTTACAGAATACTTGTGACCCTTTACCAACTCCTACAACCACAAATGGATGGGATTTAAGGGAGGATCTTACAACCAAGAATCTCCCTGTTCCTGATCAGCAAAGAATTTAAGCACTTACTTAGCTGGAGCATGTGTGTAGCTCTACTGATTTGCATGTGAGAAAGCATATGCTTAAATACTTTAGTGAATAGGAGAAGACTACTCAGTGGCTTTCTGGCCTTGACCCTATTAGTCAAGAAAAAAATTCTTAAAGGGATTCTCCAGACTTGGAATATAATCCCTAATGGTGACTACAGGTTTCTGACTGTTTTTCTACACCCTAGACTCAATGAACCAATAGAGTCACTGGTTTCTGTTATGACTTATATATATATGTATCTCTTTTACTGTGTTTTTCACTTTTCTTATAAACTGTATCTTCAGTACTTTGAAACAATTATTTTGCTAGTTGTAATGCAGTGGCACTGTATGGAAATTTTTTTGTTTGCTTTTTAGTGACTGGCATTGCATTGCAAGGGGGAACATCACATTTGGACTGAAGAGAGAACCATATTTAATGAGTGTATTTCAAATACATTACATAATGAAACAACTGGCATAGGGAATTGATGGAAATTCTGGATAAGAGAAATCATTTTGGCAGCCTTGCACCAAGTGATCACCATGAGATACCCCTGGCTAGACAGCACATTTCCCAAGTGCTCTATGTGACACATGCAACCAGGGATTCTGATCTAAACTGATAAACAGAATCATTTAGAATACTGAGTGAAATACAAGTATTTGTGATTTTTCACTTTATCTTAATTTTCTCTAGTCTGCATAGACCATTAAATTCTTGATTAGTGCATAGCACAGCATGGTTATCATTACGATGCTTTTACTTTACCAAAACAACAGTGTGAAGTCATTTTTATAATTCTCAGGTTTAACATAGATCTCATCCTTCTAATATTCAGTCATTCCAGGACACAATGTGCAAGTTATTCTTGATAATGTGCAAACATTATTTTATTATTGAAGAAACTGTTTATCACATTTACTTTTTTTTTTTTTTTACTGTATATAAAGCAAATCCTGTTTGTCTGAGACATGTACCTGGTCCCATTGGCTCTAAGCAAAATGAATTTGTTCCTTTTCACTGTTTGCTTAAGTAACAAGACTGGGTGTCTCCTGAACTCACTTTTGCTCTGTGCTTCAGTCTCCTTCCCTTGTAAGTCATTCCATATGTTTATTGTATGTGTCAAATTGTTCAAACTGTTATTTCTAGATTGTTTTATTTAAGATTTATTTTTAAACTGGCAAATACAGATTCAGTGAGCCTGCCTCTGTGTGGACTAGTGTTGACACCCTGTGGCTAACTAGATTAAATCACAGATGAGTATTTAATAGAGATATCCTATGGGACATCTCCCACACTTTATCTACTGCTTAAATACAGTAGTCGCATAACTGAGCTGTGTACTAAATGTGCAGCATGTTTCTGATCTCATTTTCTCAAGGGTATATATGAAAACAGCACAATAATGTATTGAATAAAACCTGAATTTTATGTTTACTTTTCCTTGTCCTAATTCAGCACCTTTTAACTGTGTATATGCCAAAGGAAGAGCTGGTTACCAAGTGTACAAAAGCATTATGTGATGTGTGGTGAAGATGTCTTTTAAACAGTCATAAAATCAACATTCTATTCATTGACCATTCCAAACATTCAGTTATAAAATCCTTAAGTCTTTTTTATTGCTATTGTGGACATGGCATTTCTCTTGAAATTGTTGCTATATAATTTATTTTATATTTAATGTCTGTCTTTACATGAAGTGCAGTGCTTCAACCTTAAAACAAAGCAGTAAATTCAAAGTAGCACCACAGAATGCAGAGCCTTTAATCAACTGGGAGTAAGGTGTACTTTAAAAGTTGATAAAAATGTGGATTTTTAATAACATTCATTTGACTTTTGCTATAGATTTAGGGCATCATGTGAAACCATAAAACCTTGATATTATTTTAGTTTTGTTATCTAGCTGTGCAGTGATGGTTTAAAAAAACTGTGTGCCACTCGAAGTTCTTTTTTATCATTCTTTAGGGAAACTCCATAAGTGAAACCAAGGAATGAAAAAAACCTCGGAATAACTTCCCCATTCAAAACTGAATTTTTGCCAGTACAGTTAGTGTGTTTGTCAAGTAGTCATGAATAGGAAATCATACCCTCTTCAGGCACTCAGGTGAAATGATGGTCCTTATAGCATAACCTCCTGGACTGGTTCACATCATGAAGTGCAGGGGGTTTTTTTACAAGTAAGAAAGCATTTCTTAATCCTTTCTCTCCTTCCTTCACCCCTGTTCCTCTTTCTTCCATGCAGCCACTTTCATAGGGAATATTCTTGCACTAGGTCTCTTAAGCTGCCCAGTACAAAGGAAGGGTAAGAGGGAGTCTTTCAAGTAAGCAGGTGCCAAGCCATTTAAGATTTTGTAGATCAGAACTAACATTTTCAGTTTCACTCAATATTTGGCAGACAGCCAGTGCAGGTCATGGAGTATTGGTGTTAAGATCTCTGTCTAAAATATACGATTTACTAAATTGATTGCTGCCTTTGCATGAGCTCAGATATCCCCTTGCATCAGCGCTAGAGTTGCCTTGTGTTGGAGCACGTCACAGTAATTCACCCAAGAGGACACTTTAGACTAAATTCTTACCTAATTTTACACCTTCTACGGTGTCAATCATCCCAGTGTATATGGTATGTAAATCAGAATGGTTATGCTGTTAGTTGTTGACACCTGGCTTTATATGTTTTAT
>NW_008685394.1:291782-299097 GCF_000695815.1 Acanthisitta chloris
TACTAGTTAGATGCCTTCCCCTCTTCCTTGAATAAACCATATGTCAGCTGTTTGTAGACATTGTCCCCACTGATGCTACTTATGTTCCCATTAAGAATAATCATTAAATCTATTAAAACTTGCATGATTTCAAATTTTTTTATGATCTAAAGGGATGCTAAAAAAACAAATAAATATTTTCTTGGGTTAGCTGAGGGATATTGTGGCAGTGTAGTTTTGAGAAACAGCTAGTTGAGCCTTTTGTTCCCCTTATCTCTCCATGGGTAATTCACTGCACCAGTCCTTGAGGTAAAGTTAATTTAATGTTGTCCATTTGTTATTTCCCCTTTCATTTTAACCCATAAGACTGGGCAGAAAGCTGCTCCCATGCAGTGCTCTGTAAGTCCCTGCCACCCCCTAAACGATCCTCCTACTTTAAATAACACCATAGTCCAAAAGGCTCTGTCACTTCAAATTTATGCAACCCATGCTGCTTTCGCTGTACTGAAGATTTTTCTTATGGTGTTGAGGGAGAACAGGTCTGCCTTGTGAGCTTTCCACCCTATCTCCCTTTAACCTTTCAAATCTCTTTGCCTAGTTTCAAGTTTCATTACATATACTTTGACCAGCTCTACGTGTTGCCAGTTTTAGACTTTTGCATTCCAGTTATTATATTCACTTGGGAATAAAAGCTTGGTGTGCTATAAATTTACTTTTCTTTTACAAGAAACAGAATATAGTTCTTTGGAAGTTAATCTATTGTCCCCATTCATCTGATAACCTTTGGGCTGTTTTTTTCTTTAAGAAAGTGAGTGAAAACATATTTCAGTGTTCTTGTGACAGAGTATTTTAGTATGAGAAACCAAAGTGCAGGGATTTACTGTATTTTAATATATTCCTACATGCAAGGATCTCTAAGATACAGCATTTAGAAATTTTTAGAAAATGGACAACTCATTTAACCAAAACAAAATGTGGATCCCCTTTTAAACATTTTTTTCTTGTACAGTGGGAAAACGTATTTCTTTTCTCTTTAAGTGTGTTACTCATCATAATCCTCCATAAAACTTGAAAGTGTCAGCCATCTAGATAATTGAAAACATATAATAAACTTAAGACTTATATAGCTGGTAAATTAACTACTGAGTACATTTAAAGCTAAAAAATTTATAGCAAAAATGTTTTTCCTAAGTCTTCTTTGCTTCTAATTATGCACTAAGAAAAACCCCCCAGATTTTACAGTTAGCGAGGTTAAAATATTCTCTTCTGTTTAGTCTTTCATCTTGAGTTTTGAGAAGATGAACTACCATGTTTATCATACTTATTTTGACCTTAACCTTTTTTTAATGAAAGAGACTTAAAATGTCCCAGCTGGCATGTCTCCCACTGTTGTGAAAAAAAAGAAGAAAGAAAACTTTGAGTTGTTCTTCCTGTGCAGTGGTCGTAGCAGGATGAATAAAACCTTATAATGTATTAAGCAGAGAGTCAATAATGCTGTTATTTGGAGATGGAATTTGAGACATGTCTTGCCACAGTATGTTATGAAACCTGTGTAGGGACAGTGTGCAGAAAAATAAGTTAGAAAATATATTAATAAGTGTACAAAACTATTGAAATATGCTTCTTTAATTTTATTTTGCATCAATAAATAGAATCCCAGCAATTATCATAATATCTTTACAGCTTTTAATGTAGGGTAATTTGGCTCAGCGCAAGGTTTATGTACCAGACTATTAAGTGTGAACTAAGACAGTCACTGTGTTTTTAGTAGAATTTACAAAATGTATACCAGCTGGAGATCTGATTTAAGGAGCATTGTGTAAATCTCTGTTCCTCACCTATACTAGCACACTTAAATTACAGGTGAAAATGAGCTCTGAGAATATGTTCTCATACTAGTATCAAAGGGGCATCACTTCACATAAATCAGCAGAGTATGATTTGGTGCAAAAGTAATGAAATACAGAGATTCTTTTCCTTTTTTTTTTCTTCATTTGTTTGTTTTTTCACAAGTGTGTCTTGCATTAAATGTAAAGGAGATGAGGTATATTTATCTTACTGTCTATATCAGATGTCTGTTAGTGAATATTGTCCAAGAGAGTGCCTCTGAATGGAGAACACCTTGCTCCAGATCACTTCCAGACAGATGTGGGAACCAGTGTAAGGCTTCCCAGATAACAGTAGTATTCGGTCAGGGTCAAAGAGGAGAAATAATTCAGTGCCTTGGGTCTTATTCTAGTGAAGAGCATTCTGTTCTGATTATCAGAATTTGAATTATATGCTTTTACTTTTTGGCAGTTTCTGCAATTATAGAAGTGTAAATGACACTTTTTGCTATGGAACAAAGGAAGAATCAAGCAGACATACTTTGTAGCCTATCAATATAGTTTAGAAGAATAAGTTTGTGGAACTGCTTAGAGGAGTACTTCACCTAAAAGCTGTTAGTAGGTACACACACTAGCTGTCTATAAAATCTGAATATGTTGCTAATTATGTTATATGCAGAAAGAGAATTTTATCTAGATAAAAGGTTCTATTTTCTTAGAGTACTTCTAAGAGTGCTCTTCCTGACACCTTTAAAATTATCTGTGCTCTATGGTGAATGTGACTGCTAATTCATGCAGTATAAAGTTCTTGAAAGCCATACTTTTATCTTGGCAAATACATGCCCTTGTGTCTTGATGCAGCATGTTCAGGTAACATGGACTTTACTCAATGTGTTCAAAATCCCTGGGTAGTTCCTTTGGATTATTTGTGGTGTCAGTAATTCAGCTGTTCAGTCCTAGTGTCTCAGCTTTTGTGACTTTTCGTTTAAAGCCTAAATATGGGAGAAGGTGATAATGTTTTCTTTTAATAGGACTGAATTCCTTTGATTTGTATGACATGTGTGAAGTTACATTCAGTTGTGTCAATGGTATGGAAGGAGCTATGACTTCTGTCAGTCTTGTGACATTAGCCTGCTAAGCCTTTCTTAACCTGATACATTACAACAACAGAAGGCCAAAGAGTTCTGAGTAGGAGAGGGATTCAAGTCTGGTACCTTAGCTAGTTTATTATTAGTAAAAATCATAAATGTTGATGCAGTGAGATTGGAAAATTTGTTCTTTGTGAATGATCTGAAGTAATTACAGGTTAATATTCCAGAAAACTACGTTTTGTTAATAAAGGTGTCAGATAGCATTATTTTTTTAAGCCAGTATCTTCTAAATAAGAAAAAAATTAATGAGTGAGATATAATTGTCTAAAAGTATTGAAATCTGTCAATGTCCTTGTAACTTGAAAAAAATTTCTGAAAGAGTATTAAAGAAATATGGCATATTTAAGCATTAGATGTTTATTATCATATAAGTAGATATCCTAATTTATTCTTCTTTTTGTGATGCTATTGCCTAAGGGATAGGTAGTGGTAAAATGATGTTTAAAAACTTGATTATGGTGGCATTACATAACAGTCACTTTTCAACACAGTTATAGTGTTCCAATTTGCAAATTTTACGTACTAAAAAAAAAATCAGTCTAGCAAGCTGCAAACTTTAAAGTCTTTAAATCTGCCAAATTATAGCCACTTATTTTTGCCTGACATATTTTCAGCTTAGACCCACATAGGAGCTGCCAAACTTGTTTCTTTTCATTACCTGTTCTATGTCTGGCTCGAAGTTTAGATTTTAGAAAATGGAAAAAAGCTGTTTGTGAAATCACAAGGCTCTTGAGCTCTTAGTTTCCTCTTAGTATCAACGTTTATTTATTTAGGTTTGGGCTGGGTTTCAAAGATTGAAATTGGAAACAGAGAAGGTGACTCTGAATACCATTTATCTGTATGTAAGCGAACATTCAATGTACATTTAATTTAAAAAATTGCTGTTTCCTACAAGAGGGAGATATTTTTCACATTGTTAAAACATTTTTAGAGGTCACTAGGTGGTCATGTCACCAGCAGGGAGTTTTTGTTTGGCAGGCTGCATTAGCAGTTAGTAACAAATGCCTCCCATGATTCTGCGTTCAAAAGGAGTTGCTTTGCAAGTAACAAATACTTACAACCTGAGAACTGAAGTATAAAAAGTAGTGACAGGGGAAAATGTTTGGAAATGTAAAACAGCATCTTTAGTGGCCAAATTGGAGTGTTTAGGGAGTTGAAGATTACATATCTACTTTATACTTGAGCTTGGAGTTTACAGAAGCAATAATATTTTCACTACTGCAGTTGTGAGTCTCATCATTTCTAAAGAACTGTAAATTTGCAGCTTACAGAAGTCCTTGGTCTGGGTTGTAATCTAATTGTCATCAGATCCTTCATGCTCATTTGAATTTTTGTTTCCTTGTGTGGATTTGCATATTTTGTCTATAAATATTCTGCCTATAAATATTCTGACTTAACTTTCCTCACAGTTAAAATGCTTTTAAGAGTAAGAAGGAATAAAACTGACTAACACCAAATGTGTATTGAAAGGTTGGCCAAATCTGTACTGGGCGAGAATGGAAGCCATGTTTGACAGAATCTGTGTAATCTCTTACCATGTTGTCTTTCTTGATAGAGTTATGGTATGTAAACATTTGCTAGTGAGAGTACAATGAAAATATTAGTACTTGGAAAGTAAAAGTACTGTGAGTTGGACTGAAGATATCAGTTTGTTATCTATGTAATACAATTCATTTTTAAATAGATGTTATTAGTAGCTGGAACAGCAATTTGTTCCTTTACTCATAGAGTTCACTTTTTCCTGACGAATATAATACGAACATTCTGGTTATTCCAGTATAATTTAGGCCCATGTCATCCTACCATGAAGAAGAAATTGGGGAAAGACTCTAGAAGAAGAAAATGCCCATGGTGATGCTAATCTGATGCAACTGTTTGTCTTTCTCAGGACTGCACTGATTCATACCTAAGCCTATCCTGTTCCATTGCCAAAATCTCCACAATCCCAAGGCTTTATGCAGTCAGATGCCCTGGATAGGCTGGCTGTATCTTTCATTTAAATTGGCCATGTCCTGAGCAAGGCCTTCTTTGTAGGAGAGTATCTGTTGTTGGGCACACTGCCTTCCCAGTTTTATGTGAGGTGTACCTTCTATGGAGGGTCTGCAAGGGATGAGCAAAACTAGAACCAGGATGAATTGGACATGTGTTTTTTCCTCTGGCATCTCAAAATACATGTTTTCTTAAAACAAAATTTTGCACTTCTAAAGGCAGTCTCTTGTTCCTTTGGCATCCCAAAATACATGTTTTCTTAAAACAAAGTTTTGCACTTCTAAAGGCAGTCTCTTGTGATGGACAGTGCTCCAAGTGTGAGAATGTAGAATACCTCTGAAATATGGCGGGATGAGATCAGCATGTAATCCCATCAACTCACCTTTATGCATAACTTCCACAGGAAGGAAACTCTAGAATATGAGATAGAAGAGAGCTGCTGTGCCCTCGGATCCTGTGACCTTGTTAAAACCAAGCCTCCAGTCTGGATGAGCTGAAGAGTAATGTGCACCAGCTGTGCAGTCTAGATGTAGCATTGGGAACCAAGAGCCTTTGACAAAAAAAGGTGCTTGGAAAGACACATTAGTCCAATTAATACCACATGGTGACCTTATGAGGACTAGAGTCCTTGGGGTCCCTTTTCAGAATTAGACTTGGACTAAATCTAGCAGCTGGATTTTGTTTACACTAGAGGGTTGCTGTGGTTTAGTTAGCTATACTATTGCCTGTCTGTATTGAGTAGGAAAAGACCAGGCCTGGAATTCTCAATATCTCTATTTTATTATACTCAGAAGACACATTCTGATAATTTTTCTGGGGATTCCTGGCAGGAGCAATGTGAAACTTAATCCTTACCTCAAGCTCTGCTGGACTAGATTAGCTCATGCATAAATATGTTTAGGGCTAGAGAAGACACAGGACAGTGTTATCTCAAGTCTACGGGCCAGTGGTATATTAAGCAAGGAGGAAATGACTTCTGTTTTTTATGTGTGAGTGTTACCTGGTTGCTCTAAAACCTGCCAGCAAGCTCTCATTTCCTGTTTTAGTATGGACATTCTGCTCAGTCAGGAGATGTTGACCTGGTGTGACTCCTGAGAGGTATGGTTATGTTTATCTTCATTATTTTTAGCATCCAATACCTGGAAGCTGTGACTTTGTGCTGGGTAAAGAAACGATCTATGGCTAATGAGATTTACTAAAAATATTTTCTTCACTAGGGTTTCCTAAAAAGTGATTTTAGCTGATTGGCATAAGCAATATTTACCCAGTCCAAGAGTTTCATGGCCCTTTGTAGAGTTCTCACCATTTCACTGTTTGTGCAAAAGGGATCTGAGAGATATTTTGCACATTTTTCAAAAACTTCATTTTTCTTTAATCATTAGGCTGAATTTACAGCTTTCTTAAGAATATGTAGGTACGTGTTGTCCTATGTATAGTATGAAATAATTTATAATGTGGAGGGCTTGTGTTTTTATTTTAAAGAACAGAGTTTGAGTAGTTCACCTTGAAAATGATAGCTAAAACTTGATCTATGAGGTGGTAAATGTTGGTAGCTAACATACGTCTGATTCTCTCCTCTCTTGCAGCAGCTGAGGTTTTACTGCTGGAATACATTATTTTAAAAGTGATTAGTGTTAGATCCATCTCTAGAAAATTAATGCTGCTTTTCGACTTGCAAGTTCTGTCAACATCTTTAACAAATTGCTAGTGAGGTGCAGTAGTCATTGTCAGTAATAATTTCTTTGCTGACTTGGAAATAGTCATAATTGCTAAGGGTCTATTCTCTTACTTGAAAAAAGAAGACCTCTCTCAACAATACAAACATAGGTTTTTGTCCTTTGAGGAGTTCAAGCTGTTTCCAGAAAGAGGTTGGGGGCACAGTTGAAGTTCTGTCCTTGTCTCAATTGAAAAAGTGGTCATTTTTACATACAGTTTTGAACTTCGGGTACTGTTTTCAGCTGATTTTAATTGTGCTCTGATTTATTCATTTTACTGTACAATGACTACTGGTTTAGTTACCAGATAATAATACCAACTTAATGATAAGGCACTACACAGAATATACTGCACAGATAAGCTCTGCCAGGTGGGTTTTAGGTTTGTCCAGTTGGTCCATCATTTCTCTGTGTATCAGTGAGCTGGAACTGGAGATGCTGAAGTGCTGCACAGAGATTTCAAGCTAGCCACCTTCCTGGCTAAGTGACAATGCTGGCACAACTGCAGGACACAGAAGAGCTGTTGGCACTGAGGTTGAGTGGAAGTGGCAGCAGTATCTGCTAAGAGAGAAGACAGGTGGTATCAGCCAAGGGTTGTGAATGGGAAGGATATCAAGGCAAATCACTCATTATTACTTAAGAGATTTTCAGCAGG
>NW_008685394.1:299123-370143 GCF_000695815.1 Acanthisitta chloris
TTACATTCAAATGGAAAGACTTAAAAAATTACTCTGCATTTAACATTCCGGATCCATCAAAAATTCACTGGCTAGCATCATAGGATTTTATTATAACCCAGAATAGTTATTCTACCTGTTAAAATAACTGAGGAAATACCTATTAGCAGTTCCTCCATAGTGCACATGTCTACCCCACTGTATTAACTGCAGAGAAGAACAAATGATTTTCTCTGTTTTATCAGTGGCTGAGACAGTGACTTCTTAGAAAACATATTTTGGATGTATTGTCAACATATGTAAAACTATGTTCCCATACACTATGCTGATTTACCTTTCACTTAGGTAGTCAACACTGATATGATAAGTTCCTTGTTCTTCAGCTCCCTTGCTTCAAGCTACTCTGCTTCCTGTAAATGTGAACTGAATATGTCAGCCTTTATAAACATCATATGTACTCTGTTCCTCCCAACAATTGTAGCTGTTAGTAATTGTTCATTACAAAGTAACTTCCACTAATGTTAAGAAGCATGGAAGTAATTTGGGGAGAAACATACTTTGTTCTTTTGTACTTGTATAATATGACTCTGCCTTAAGGATAAGCTTAAGTCAACCTTAACTGTGGAACCATGAGCAGTATTCACACAGTGCTTTTAAAATGAGCAGAACAGCCAGATCAATTATGGGTTTTCTAGGTTTTTAATACTTGAATGTAGTTTTAAATGTTTTAAATATTGTATTTATTAGAATTTTACACAGTGTTTCCTACTTTAAAAAATACCTCGATTCTTTATTAAACAAAATCATGTTTTCTGTTGTCAAGTCATAGGGTACCTCAATTCTTTATTAAAGAAAACCATGTTTTCTGTTGTCAAGTCATAGGGTTTTGTAATGAGTACAATAATAGCCTATATGTCCTTCTCTTTTTTGGTAGAAATAAGGGAGACAGAGATAAAATTTCTTAGCACCTGATCCTGACCTGACTTTTTCATTTTGTTTAATCTGCTGGTCCAAAAAAGGATAATGTTGCATTCTCTCTTTTAACATCTTTTCGGCAAGTTTTTGTGTTACTTTCTAACTTGGGCAAATATTGTTCTAGCCAGCTAACATGGTTCTCATATGCTTCAAAATAATTTCTAGAATATTTCACATCTCTGTTGTGTTTTGAGAGTATACATTTTCTTTTGTATTGGGTGACACATTCAACAGTAGAACTACCTGCTTTTGTATCTAGAGTTTGGTTTGGTGAATTCTGGCTTCTTTGAGCAGCTGAGGTGATATTTCATACCACCTGTACTGAATCTTTGCTCATTGCAGCAATTAGCAGCTGTTGTCTCATTTCTCATGGCAATGGCACTTATTCTGTTAGCATTCCTCCTTCTAGTGACAGCTCATCTTAAAATGGATCACATTATTTGTGTGAGTCACAAGGCCACCCGGATAGCAATTTAACAGAGTATTTTCCATAGCAACTACTTCTTAGGCTCATTCTGTCACGATTCTTTCCAGATGTGCTGTTGATTCAGGTAATGTTCAAAATCCTGCCTAGAAACATCTTATTTTTCTGTTGTCTTGGATTCTGGAGCTCACCCAAGGTTACAGTAAGTGTGCAACTCTGTATATAGTTATGAAAATGCAAATCAACCATGGACATGCAGAGGCCCCAGAATGTATCCTCTATTTGATTTTAAGCAAGTTATTTTTGGTTTGAATTGGCTGGTGGTTATTTTTCCAAAAGCAGTATTGATTTTTGTTTGATGCACAGTCCTGTCTTAGGTTTTGGAAGGAATTTATAGGGTTTGACTGTACCATAGCCACTGTAGAAATTTAGCAATCTTTATTAATTCATGCATTCTTGCAAACATACCTCTTGTAGGACTATCCCTGGGGAAACCTGATTGTATGAATTTGCTGTCTGACCTGTCTTGACTATTTTTCAGTTTTCAGTGTTGAAACCTGCATTGGTTTTGGTTTTGGTTTATTTTTGGTTGGTTTTATTTGTTTGTTTGGTTTGGTTTGTTTTGCCATTAGTTTACATTTGATGAGAAAATTTGTCACCATTGTTGAATGTCAGATTTGAAAAGAGAAATTGAAAGTCGAAATTATTTATATTCTGCACAGTGCTTCTAAGCTGTGCTTTTATTTCATTCATGGTAATGTTCTTTTAAACTATTAAACTTATGCTTCTGTTAAAATCCAAGTGCACTATCATAGCTTCACTTCCCACTTGTCAAAACGCGTCATTTAATCTGATCTAAGCATCAGAGTTTCCAGTGATAATCCATTTTGATTCTTTCAATCCCTTCTGATTGTGTTTCTTTAATGGAATGTCTTGTCCTCTGATTTTGTGTTGCTCTTGCAATGTGCAGTATTGGTTTAAGGAACATGGATGCCAAATACTAAGCCTTCTGTAGTTTTTGTAAACTTCTTTAAAAGTTATTAAATTTTACTAAGACCATAAACATGACTTTACCCAGTGTTCTGCATCAGATCTGTTTATTTTTCTGAGATACAAACATTGAATTTTTAAAATAACATCTAGGTGGTATTTTTTAATAGTATTTTTGAAAATATTTTGATTTTTCATTACTGATGGCTTTTCAGATTACTTCTCTAAAATTAAACTTTGCACACCAGGCTCAACATATTTTGTTTCTAACAGAGATGTCATTTGTATCCTCCCAATTAATGAAATGCAGTAAGGAGGGGAATTCTCAGGTCTTGCAGATCCTGCAGATACAATGATGTGGGAGGAAAACATTGCTAATTCCTACAGTCTTCCATAAGATAAAACCAGAATCAGTGAGGACAAAAATGCTGCATTTCTCATCAGGAAGAAAAGATTTGAACATGTATACAAGACCACTATACATGGTCCTGTTATTCCACTGTCACTTTGAAGATCACAGCAGTGAAGGCACATCGATGTGTCTAACTGATGAGTAAACTCAGCTGTGTGCCATCTGGATGGATCTTAGATCCTATGGGTGATGGGGACATGACTGAGTGACTACAAAAGTAAGTGGAAGTCTAATGTCTTGTGACAGGGCCATATTTTGGCCATAGTTTTGACATGGGTCAGTATTTTTTCCCCCTAAATATTCCTCAAGGACAAGAGAAAGACTAGGAATGCCTTACCAGAAATCTCTATATAACTCCTTCCCTGCAGATATGCTGCTTTTCCAGCTAACTCAGTGACTGCTGAATGGCAACAAACTCTATCCTGTTCCCACTGGGTCCTCAAAAGTACTGTCTGTCCTCTGCCACACCTGCTTGTAATCTGGGTGTCTGTGCCAGCTGCTGGCCCCCAGCTCCCTGCTGTGACATCTTTCTGTGTTCTGCCTTGAAGGCTTGGTAGCTGCTTCAGAAAAAGTCTTCATACCCTCTTTCCCCAAGAATATTCACCTCAGTCAGTTATTTAACATATCCTTGAGAATCCCCAGCTAGACCAGTTACCTTCTGGCATACACCTGGCTGATAGTTAGAGAAGATAATGTTCTGACTATGGAAAGAGCTGATATTTAAAACACTGACAAATAAGGAAAACCAGTTGGGTTGACCCACCCAACTAACAATAGGAGCCAAATGGTTTTTAAATTCTAGTTCAGTGATTTTAGTAATTTTAAAAATTACTAGTAATTATAGTAATTTAAAAAGTATCATCATGATTTTTGGTAATCAGTGTAGTCCTATGGATTAAGTAATTTTATTATCCATTTTTGTTGTAAAATTTGAACCAACTTGATCTTAGCTTAAAAGCAGAATCTTTCTTTGCCATGAGTAAAGGTCCTTCAGTCTTAGAAGTTTTTCTAAAGACTGTCAGAAATATTATTCAAATCAATGGAGAACTTCATGTGTTAGTCCTGTTAGTCTAGTATGATGTGTAAAAAGTTAATTTTTATCAAGACTAAAAGTGCTACGGTTCATTGTGAAACTGTCCTAAAATATCTAACAACTGTTATTTGTACTGTGGTCATTCCTTGTTGTCATTCAGACCTCTGTCTTGCTGAGCTCTATACCTTCTCTCAGGGATATGCTTTATGCCACTTTTGTCTGTTTTGAGAAAGTCAGTACACACTGTCTTCACTGTGAGCCAGTGTGTATTATCTTAGAGCTCTAATACTGTACATATGAATTTTGTAAATGTCTGAAACAAATTTTTAAACTGTTAACCCACCAAAGAAGATCAATGAGCAAACTTCTTTATGCAAAGTTGAATCATATGATGGTCTTCATGCTTCTGGCAATGCTTGTGACTAGCTCCATTAGCAGGGAAGTCATATAATTAAATAATATCATGTCGTATCCTATCTCTTTCATTCCCCATCTTTTAAGATACTAATTAGAGAAATATTTGTGTGTTGTTGCCTAATTTCCTCTCTCCTACATAAAATATCTTGTGCCTACTCTAGGCTTTCATTGTCTTTACTGGTACTTTTCTATTTTAGTTATAATTTCACATGCTGAAATTTGGGCATTCAGTATTTTATTAAGAATGTAGCGTTGTTTTTTCACTGAGATAAAGTGTTGGTGACAGAGTTTGAATGAATATTCTCTGATGGTCTTTAGACAACCCACACATAAAGGAATGGTGGCCTGCAAGTTTGAGAAGAAATATCTTCTTTACTCAGATACTTTAATAATTTTTTTCCCCAAGTGTTAGCATCACTAAAAAGTGGTGTTAATAGTTGGCTTTCTGTGCCTTGTTCTAGTGCTTCCAAATATAATGAAGTCATCAGGTATAATATGTTTAAGTTTATTCTGTACCTACCAATACCTTATCAACTAGGCCAATTTAACAAAAACATAGTTTTAAAAAATAAAATATGTTGACTTGTAATAATTTGTAGCTAATTATTCTCTTTGTGATATATTTTCAAGTTCAATATGATCTACATTGAAATTTATGAGTTTTGTATTTATATTATTCAATAATAATAATTCATAATGCTTTGTAGCATTATGGAAATTAGAGGGATGACCTTAAGTTATATCTTTCCAAATCAGACCAATCTTTTCCTTAAATTTCCTGTGGAAAGGAAAAAGTATTTTTTTTATATTTGTATTTGCATGATTAATCATGTTGATCAGCACTTACTAAAAGTTGAAAGAAAGCCTCACTCATTCTTTAACATAACCTTCAACTTTGTAACAAATGGTTATTTGGAATAAATTGTCAACAAAATTAAGAACAGATTACAGTTAGCAAAATTAGGAACAAAAGTTGGGTTTTTTAAATATTCTATTTTTTCATGTCGTTTTTTTATGTTTTTGACTCAAACATTTTGAATTCTCTGCAAATTCATTAAACCAATAGTAACTCTTAACAGTAACATTTTTCCAAACTTAAACCTTTCTTTGGCAGTTCAAAAACATTACCAAGAACTATATTCTAAAGATCAAACCATTCCTCCTGCAAAGTACTTTTATCTTTGTCTTCTATAAACACAAAAAGTGGTGTTGAAGGATGAGGGCACTGACAATGACAGATTACCTGTAGTTTTGTTTTCCTGTTTAACTTAGGTGGACCCTGTGCAGTGCCATATTGTGCTGTAACACAATCCCATGTGTTCAGATCCCATTGTTTCTTCTTCTCAGCAGTTCCCATTTCTGTGCCACATTGGGCTATGGCATAACACAATTAGAGGGATTTTAACCAAGTGTTGGTGTCATTCCTATGAAGGATCATACAAAGCCAAATGAACAATAGGAGTCAGTTTCTAACTTCTGCTGTGCTTTGCAGGACTGTGAATTCTTTTTTTTCCCTCTGCATTTCTCACACAGTCTGAAGCTCATTACATCTACTCGTGTGTGAGCAGTGCTGCCCATTTGAATGAAATGATAATGCAGTGGTTATTGAAGAATGATCTATGAAACTATGATGTAATTGCTTTCACAAAGTCTTTTCGGGGAGATCTGTTCTACTTATCTGTCATTTCTAAAACATAAATTATCAAGACATCAGGAGTGCAATGTTATAGGGCTTGAAAAAGTTCCAAGAATTCAAAGGGCAGCTGAGTGCCTACTTCTTACTTGAAAATTAGCCCTGAAAGATGGGCATGAAGTTCCTTCTTGCCTTTTAAAATCTGGATTATTTTTGTTTGTTTAACAAAAGACCTATATGCACATTTCAAATTGGCTTTAAGGAGGAAAAAAGGGAGTAATTTGAAATTCCAGTGTAAAGATAATACAGTTACTGGGAGATGTAAGTAGAGGTGTGATAATGGGAGTAATGGACTGTGGCTCTGGGGAGGTAAATTGGAGAAAAAGGACAAGTGGATAAGGAAGCTGCTTTTTCAAGAGACTGCTCTGTGATTATTTGGAATCAGGTTCTCTCTTTTCCTTCTTTCCACTTTCACATTAGGGACAGATGGGTCTCCCTGTTTCTCCTTGATTCTTTCCTAATGAGAATATACCTCTAATATAGGTGTAATACAGAGGCTATTAGTTACTTGCCTTGCATAGGAGAAGTGTTGATATTTCATCCTCATACCTGCTTCCAGCAGAAGACTTGATCACATGGAGATTTTAATGTTTGATAATCAGGCAATATAAAGAAAAGAGTGGTAGAGTGGGGTGTGTAGGAGCAGGTCCCCCCACTCTGTCTGTGCCACACTCAATGGAGCAGTCCCCTCTGCCCCTCAGTGTGTTTGGGCTGTGGAGCATCAGTTGTTCTCTGTGTTTGCTGTTAAGGGCACCAGGACAACCCAAGGTACAATTTCATGCTGTTTTTTCTTCTGAAAGTATTTTAAAAGGGTTTGTTCTTTGAATACAGTGCAAAATAATTGTTCATTTAAAAGAAGTAAGCTATAAATATGTTTTTGTAAAGAGGCAAATTTTTGTCAGCCGCAGACCTACAATTTTAGGATCATCATTGAAAATGAATAGTGACTGAATTTACATCTGTATCTTACAACTAGCTTAAACTTACAGCCCTGTTGTTGAATATACAGATTTTAAATTTAATGCTTATGATCAGTATGTCTTGTTTTTAAAGAAAAAGCTTTAAAATGCCAATAATATTCGGAAGTTTATTTTCTAAGATGCATGCACATCCATAATGGATTAACAGCATGTTTTAACAAACCATTTATTTGCTTTAGGGGTGACAGAGAGAAGCTGTTTCAAACAGGATCTCTCATCACCGTCTATCTCTAGTCACCTCCTACTGAACTTAAGGTTGAATACTGGGGGTCATGAGGGAAAGAAAACAGTAATTAAAGGCAAAAGTTGATTGAGCTGGGCTTTTTCTCTTTCAGTATGATTAGCATGTGAGAAGCTGGCTGAGTACTGTATATCATTACTTTAAACATTTCTGACTTGATTTAACTTTGTAACTTTTTAAGTTGAATTTCTGTAGTTTGTGGAGAATGGCTTAAGTAGTAAAGGCTGTAAAAGTTCTTGTTAGAAGATGTTGTTTCTATAAATCTTAATCTTGGGATTCTGTTAGATTGCAATTGGACTGTTTCTAAGAACTCACCCCACCTCCCAAAAAGTTGTCATGAGTTCCTTTATTAAAGCTCAAAAAATTATTCTTAGACTAACAGAGGTGGGGAGTAAAGCAGGAGTGTTTACAGAGCTCACTTCTAAATTGACTGTGATAAGTGGCAATGCAATGTATTATGATTAGAGGTTTCTGGGAGACTCTTTAAGAAGGTTAACTGCAAGGCAGCTCTCAAAAGAAAGCATTTATCTTAGTGGTCATCCTTCAGTGTTTTATACTACTGAGATTTTTTTTGTGGGTGGTTAGAACCATTTTTTGTGTTTTATTAGCTGTATCTTGAATACCTCCTACAAGCTGAATGACAGTTTAGGGTTATTAAATCTGTTCTTAGTACATTTTTTTATCCTTAGTTAATCTTGACTAAATATATGCTAGTGAGAAACCCTTTTTTCTCAGTTGTTGCCCATATTTGTTAAAGAAATTATTCCATTTGACATTTGTTTAGGCTGCAGTTTGATAAAACACTGTATACAATATACTTTTTCAGTTTGGCATTCAACAGAGACTTTCATGGATTTATTTCTTCTTGCATTATCTTATCTTCCCTTCTAGTATGCTAAGACTTCCTTTTCATATTAAGTAATTTTTTTCACTCCAGGACAGATGCTTTCACAAATGCATTCTCTGTCTGTATTTCTGGAGATCCATAAGATTGCATTTTTCAAATGTTAGGTGACATTTAGAACTGAGTAGCTTTGGTATCAGCTGCTTTCTCTAATCCTATGTATGGTAATTTTCTCTAATTCAGATTGTTCTTTAGCACTACTTCCAGTGACTTTACTAAATGATTTATATTATTTCATACTTTTTGTTTGTTTAAAAGCCATCTCTATTATCAGATTAGCAGTTGATCAATCCTCCAAGGAAAGGCATCTCTGTATTTCACTATCACTGAGGAATGGCCTATGCAGTAGAAAGTCATTCTTGCCTGAAACTGTTATGCAGGAAACACTTTTGTTCTTTCTTACTATAGAGGTAGAAACTTAAATATAAAAGGTCCTTTCTTCCAGTCATAGGAAGGATATCAAGCCTATGATGGAAGCAGATGAAGCATGACATTAACTCCAAGGACTACTGTCTTAAATGAGACACAGAGTAAATCATCTTTAAAACACTGAATCATTTAATAACTGGGTTTCTGGTAAAGTTGTGTCTTGCAGAAAGATCAACTGTACCTAGGTCATTTCTAACAGATGTCTGCCTAAATTGTTCAAAAAGACTTCTTCTTTCCTCAGCAATTTCTGCAGTTGCTATTCTTGCTTTGCCTGCCATTCCCATTACACCTTGCCTAGACATCAGGAGGAAAATCCCACAGCTTTCTCCTGCAATTTATACACATTAGTTATTTTTATGTGTGCCATGAATCTAGAAAAAAAGTTCTAATTCAATTTGACATGGCATTTTATGTTCTCATTATCATGTTGCCACTCATATTGTAGTTTTTCCCAATGTTTATTGCCATTCATTTCTCTTTTTTCCACATTTTTCATGGAGTACTGGATTCCGTATTTCAGCTAAAATCTGTCATGTAGATAAAAATCTCACTTCTGCCATGCAATCTATTTTTGTTTGTATTTCTCAGCGTGATATTTGCCTTATTTACAGCAGATCATTAATATGGAGTTTCTCCTTAGTTTTCTAGACAGTGTCTTTGGTTCGTAAAAGCATTTTTATTCTTGTCTTCATAGCACTTGAAAATCCTCCCAGTCTCAAGCCTCATTGAAATATAATAAGTAGATTTTCTAGTCCATCATTCATGTGGTTAATAAAAACATTATACAGACTGGAATCCTGAATCATTTTGCATAGTATACAACTTGCATAAATAAATTAATTCCTGACCATTAGAAGTGTTTCTTTTGTCTGTTCTTTTGGATTTTAGTATGAAGTGACAGTAAGTATAGTAAGATACTTGTGCAGATTTTCTTGGTACTTCTTACTGGAAGCATTAGGACCTTAAGCCCTGATCTTGCAGCTGTGAGCATGTTTGTTAAGAGACTGTTGTATTCACTGTCTCTATATTAAGGAGACTTGATTGAGGTAGTAGGTTGTTGTGGACTGGAATTCAGGCAGGCTTTGCCAGGGAAGAAGTTTCATTTCATGAGTTTTTCTTTTCCAGAGAAAAGTTCTGCCTCTCCTCTTTGTAAGGAGCAACACGTTATAGTGGAGGATATATAAGTTGGCAATCCTAGGAATTACTTGATGCAGATCAAATGAAAATGTACAGAATAATTACCAATGTGGAGCAAATGCCGTTAGGTTTAACCTGTATTTTTTTAATCTGAGAGTTTAATTTTAGCGTGTATAGTTTGAGTGATATTTTTTTTTCTGATGTTAAAAGTACTGCCCTGTTATTTGTATAACGGATTAGTTTGCCAAAAAAAGAGAGGAAAAACTACTAATAGCAAAAGGGATTACTCTTTATAAATATTACTGTTAAAGAATGTCATTTAATCCACTGCTCTAATAAATTATTTTAAAATGTATTTTATTGCCATAATTTATTAAACAATAAGGAGACATTTTGGCTGCAAATAGTGATAACATCTCTCTAGAACTGTATTTGGATAGTAATTTTTTTTTCTGACACAGTAGATAATTAGGAATTATAAATTACGCTTACACTCTTAGGCACGTTAGTTGGAGAGTATATCAGACTCTGTGTTGTTCTTGGTGCCAGTTCAGGTCTTGATTTTTAAAAATTCTTGCACTGAAACACATGATGTGTTTCATTTTCTAGCAGCAAAGCAGAAGTGTATTGCTTACCTGAGAGATATAGACAAAACCCTTGCCACCAGTTTATTTTTTTGAAGGAAGTTTAATTCATGTTTGTAAGTGAGAAAGTAATTATTTTCAGCTGCTTTGCTGGCACCTTGTTCCTAGTGGCAAGATAATCTTGTTTCAAATGCTTCCTGTAAAAGCAGTGATAATTTTTTAGCAGACTCACTGGATAGCTAAAATAAATTGCTTCTGTCAATCAGGGTTTGTTACTCCATAGGAAACTTGGCATATGATGACAGGGTAGCATAACAACTTTCACATATGTGGGCAAACCAGTGCATGATATGTAATAAGTGGGATATGATACTGTAGAATTCCTAGTCTATCCTGAGAGGCAGTTTCATAAATGCTTGGATCTCTTCACTTAGATTCCTTACCCGCATGGGCAAGATATTTTTCAACCTCTGTCTTCCAGGGTCCTAGTTGGAGGCAAGATCCTAGGCCATGCAGAAGTAAAGGAGGAGACTTCCTTAGGTGCACTGTCACAATCTGCATCTTTATTTTGTGCTCTGAAAAAATAATAATAAAACCTTTTGGATTTCTCTGTCTTCCCTCTGCACAGAAGTAGTTAACAAGGATATAAGCATGTATCATTGGATAAAATACACAGTCCTGCTTTGCTGAACTCTTGTTAACTCAGATGCCTAGTTAAATGCCACTGGATTATGCATTTGAGGTTATTAATATTCAGATTATCCACGATAATAGGACACAGCTAATGTGCCTTCATCTCCCAGGAGTGTCTGTGCAGACAGGTGCAAACTTGCTCTGCCCACACTCTGAGCAGGCTGTATGTGAGCCAGTTCCAGTCTGGAAGCCATCAGCATGTTGTGTGGCACTATGCCCTTGTCTCTTAGATAAATGAGGCTTCACAGCTTCTGAACTGAAGCTGACTGCAGCTGGGTGGCTTTGAGAGTGCTGGCAGTGAGAGTTTGCATTCAGCTGCCCATTTGTATAGATGGTGTTCTTCATTCCACATTGCTATGGAAGCACTTCAGTAGGAATCCTCATCTTTGTACTCTTGTGCAGTCATCTCTCAGCATTCCCAGTTTTAAGGTCCTCCCAACTCCACTTAAATTAACTATAAAGATAAGAATTAAAAAATATATTGACAAGTTTTGGGGGACTGGTTCAAACGTGTATGTGCTGTGATTCAAATCTCAGTGGAGCACTTGTGGAGTCATATGACAGCAGCTATTTCACATGACTATGAACCATTATTTCCTGGAAGTACTTGATATGAATCTTCAGTTCCTGGAATTAAGTGTTTGGTTACATATCTTCCCAAAATAGGAAAATCCCCATCAGCTGAGAAAACACGTGCTAGGGACTGCAGAATCTTGTGGGTTTGGAGTCTGCAGAATCCAGTGTGAATTTTTCAAAGCGTGTTGACTGGCTCTCCTCTCCCATGGAAGGTTTTACCTCATCTGCTGCTTTAAGCAGGGGTAGAGAGTGTTGCACAGTTGAACAGTTGTGACTACAAGAATGCGTAATCACTTTGCCTGGCAATACAAAAAAAAATATGAATGTGAGGGAATCCTATGTTGAAATGATACCAAATAATTCAGTACTTTTGACTGTTCTTCCTTACTAGTCAGGTTTGTACTTTTACTGTCAGTTTTGAGGCAGTGAAATGATCTCCTCCTTCAGAGGAGATAGAAAATTTCAGTATAACTTCATGTAGTTTTCAAGTTAATTTAAAACTTTTATTCTATATGTGGCTTTTTACAGCTGTAATATGTGTTACTCATAATTAAATAGCATTATATATAATTAAACTCCTCACAGATGGCAAGTATTTACTGTGAAATTTGCTGTTAGAGAGCAGACATCATATTTGGTCTGGCTGGCATGGAGTTAACTTACCTAATTTAAGAATGAATCTAAATATATTCTAAAACCTTGGGATTTCAGACATGTAGATTTGTTTACCTGTTGTCATTCTGAGTGTGTTGTGTTTGTGATGGTTATGTCAATGTTTATCTTCAGATATTAAGTATATCTTTGCAAATGATTATTATGGTATAAATGGATTTTATAATTTTTAATAACGTCCAAAAGAGCAACAAAATTGTTGCTTGATGGAAGTTAAAAATTGGAATATGTTCTTTGATATAGACCACTGGAACATTGTCAAAATTTCTGACTGCCCTTTCTTTATAATTTTAAGACAGTGTTTTATCAGAAAACTGTAGAGGAGCTAAACTAATCTTATTTCATTTGGAAGCAAGTATTCTATGCATATATGCAGGGTGCTGTTTCTGTTTCTTTGACTTTAAAGTCACAGAATACCTGTCTAATGGAAGGTGTCCCTGCCCATGGTAGGGGGTGGGAACTATCTTTCTTTGAAAATACCTTTCTTATCTTTAAGGTTTAGAGAAACTTTAAGTTTTAGAGAAAAACAATATAACTATATCTCATTTCAAATTAGCATTATGGGTATGCAACCCTCTGATAGAGTTTTTTGTTTCATACTGGTTATTGGAAATAATTCATAGCTTTCATTTAAATTAAGACTGTTGGAGTCTTATGGCATTCTCTTTTAAACATCATTTAACTGTGATTAGAATGAAGACAGAATAATAAATGAGACTGTTTAAGTGTATGAATAAAATGCAACTGTTTATCTAAAATTGATCCATGTCGCATAACTTCAAGTAAAATAAATGGGTTGTTTTTCTTTGACTCCATCAGAAATATTGTCCTATAAATATTTATGTTAATACATTAGGAACTTTGAAATAAAAGTGAAATAGCTTTCTTGACATTTTTGCTGGCAAGCAAAGGACTATGAGAATTCCAAACCTTTAGCTCACCTTGACTGTATGAAGTTCATGTGCCTTATTCTTACATTTATTAGCAGTTGGAGCCTAAGGTTAATTTATGAATCATTTATCCATGTTTATTTTTAATGATTGATCTTATATAGCTCTGGAAAAAGGCATAGGCCATAACATATTCTGTTCTAAAAGCTATTAGGTCTTATATGCTTTTCCTTGGCTGATAAGTCATAGTCTATCATTGAATGCATCGCAGAAGGTGAATATATTTCTTTTATTTATGAAATTAAAGGGCAGATTATGGCCTTGCCAACATGACCATTTGAGAGTATATGATCCTGCAAGATCTGTGCTTCCAACTGCATGTTGTAAAAGATGCTTTTACCCTATATCCTGAGGAACTATGATGTGCCCCTGCTAGAATCTACGTAATCCTATATGATTCTGAGTGCTGTAAGATTCTGCTTGCTTTATGGAGATTGACAGGAAAAGATTTCTCATGAACAACTAGATTGAGAAACTTATTTTCTAGATTTTATATTTTACTTCTAGAAATATGTTTTTGTGGTGACATGATGAGTAATAATGACTGTATAAGAAAACAAGTAAATACGAGGAAGAGGTTCAGAGATTTCTGCACTGAGGCCTCAGGGTACAAAATTAACAGAATAATACAAACATTTCTTTTTATCTGTCTCACTTTGCTTTTTATTCTTCAATCTGTATGATTTGAATAAATCACAACAGATTAATGTAAGATATTCTAGAATTCAGGAAAGTGAATTGAAAAATAAATATCAAAGACTTTAAAAAGCAAGAAATTTCACAGAAATACTGTTAGATATCATATTGCAGTAAAATAGACTGGGATAAATGTGTTCTGAAGATGCAATGAAAACTTATAAAGAGGACTTTTTTGGCTGATCAGTTTATTTCTTGATTTGTTAGACTTGACAATGTAATTTACTATTCAGAAAGTAGTTTGTTCTACTAATGATTGAAAGAAATGTCTCAGTGTGATATAGTACTATATTCTGTCTTAATAAGATGGTAACAATTTTTATTTTATCCTATTTTATTTTATCAGACAGGAAGCTTTGCTTGCTGCAATTAGTGAAAAAGATGCAAATATTGCCTTGCTTGAGCTGTCTGCTTCAAAGAAAAAGAAGACTCAAGATGAAGTAATGGCACTTAAACGAGAGAAGGACAGATTAGTACATCAGTTAAAACAGCAGGTGGGGAGATACCAATTTTCTGTTGCCATGAAAGCATGAAAATCAATATTATTTTAATTTGTGCTGTTTTATTCTGACCTCATATTGGAAGTGTTTAAGCCAGGTCTGACATGTGACAGCAGTTACAAAAGGTAGGAGGTGTTCAATGTAAGTGTTTATTGCTTCTCTGTAGTTGTTAAGTATTTAGCTGCACATTTTCTTGGTTCATATTATATGCAGCCAATACACTTTCTGTTTTTCCTCCTCATATAGTTTCCAACCTTCTTCATTGTGTGAGAGAGAAGAGCAGATGCTCTTTGCATAAAGCAAGATCTATCCATTCTGTTGACTCTTTTAAACCTCCTTCTGTTCAGTTATTTGCTTATCTGTTCTAAAATAACTGTGTTTTCTGAAGGTTTCAAGCTTTCTGAGAGGTTATCTGGAAACTGTGATTATCCTTAAAATAAATTCTCAAATGAGTAAAATTCACCCTGTCTTCAACACTGTAAGTTATTGGAGGTTTTAATAAAAAACCACATAGATTAAAAACTCCAGAATTAGATATCATCACAAGCAAATTTATGTTCTGCTTTGTTAATGAGGAAAACAACTCTACTAGATGCAGTACATATGTACCAAGCACAGTGCATAAGTTTCTTTTCTGTCTAATTAAAAGGTTTAAGTCTGTATACTGTGCAGTGGCTACTTTCCTGGATTAAAAGGGCTATAGACATAGTCAGAGGTGGTACTATAGGCAAGGGGACAAAGGCTGTTCAGATAACCTGGGTGCTGAAAACCTGTGGTGTGTATCATGTGTGTTGTTAGACACCCTTCCTCTTTCAGAACAAATGAAATAGATAACAATGATTTTCTCCAGACCATGTCTACAGGTTTTGTATGTAATGTTTTCCTTTGTGTGACATTATGGAAGTCTGTGATTGTTGCTTGAGGAGGAGGAGAATACAATTGGAAAAATCATTTTGGTCTTCTTAGCCTGTCACTGTAAGCACTGTGCAGGCAGGCAGAGTGCCATTGTATATATAAGCATGCTGTGCTAATAATTTTTAGAACATATTGCATAGTCAGTGTTATGATTCTTTACTCTGAGTCATGCACTACATGCTGTAGAACTCCATGCACTCAATAACAGAAACGTAAGGAAAATCATTGCTGCTATGCTGAATTCCCAATAGCTCTGACCTCATGTGTCTAATCATTATAGGCTTTTTCCCACAGGGCTATAAAAATAGGAAACAGCCCCTGAGCATGAACTTAGCATCCAGTCCTCATGCTGACTTCAGTTCAGGCATTCCAGCCAGGTACCTGTGTTCCAGCCATGATGCAGTCATGTCTCAGGTCAATCAGCTGGCCATGGGAAATGTACCCAAAATTTATATACTAAATAGGCAGATCTGCTTCATGCTTTATAGCACTTCATCTCACTGTGCTGCAGCAGTGCAGATGATGCTAAATTCCAGATTATTGTAGGGATTTTTGTTTTGGTTTGCTTTGGAAAAGGGAAGGCAGTTATTTTCTTCTTTAGTCTTCTCTTTTTTTATCTTCATTTTATGTTACTGATAAGTAATTGAATATACCTCTTTGCCATGTTTCATGGTAACTGTCATGGATATTTTTAGAATGTTCATCAGAGACTTGGGCAAGTGGTTTTATGTTGTTGTTTCTGTTTTTATTTGGTTTTGTACCTTTAAGGTATTGCTAAAAAGTGTTCAAAACATTCATAACTTTCTTCAGACAGGGAGAAGGAACAGCAGAAGAGGCATTATTTTGGATAACTTCAGTTAGAATTGTAACCAAATACTTCAAATACCTCCATTATTTATAGTGATAAAGATCTTCAGTAAAGCTATTTAACTAGATTAAATTGATGCCAAAATAATCTCCCTGTTATCTCAGACACCACAAAAAAAGAGACACCAGGAACAGGAATGTGGTTTAACTAGGTCACCACTTTATTACACTTAAGAATTATCTGATAATAGGGGTTGTAGACATCACTCATACTTCTTTTATCCCTTTGGGAAGAACCACTGTCAACCTCCAAAGTTTTCACATGTGCATCCAACACAAAGGCTTGTTAGTGCAGCTCTTCCTTGCTGTGACTGTGCTGGGCCAGGGGCGAAGGGACAGGTTCCACACTGTGAGACATCTGCCCAGTTCCTCAGCTTCTTTGAGATATGCTGTCTCTCAATCTATTTCTGATTCACTAGAACTTCACTGAATGATCAGCTGAACCATCAGTTTTTTGTTTCTTCTGGTGTTACTTGTCCCACCCTCTGTTTCCACAGCTGTTACACTGCTCAGAGAAGAATACAAAGCGCAGCTTCTCCAGCCCAATGTGATCATGAAAGGAGAAATATTTATAAATATTAGAAGATGACCCACTAGATAATGCTAAGTATTAGACCCCTATATCCATTCCTGTTCTATACTATAGGAGGAATTTTTGCTTTGAGAGGCAAAATAATGTGATAGTTCATGATAAAAATCTATATTCCTTTCATGTATATCCACATTGTGTTGCAGATAAACTCTTCCTTCCTTCAGCAATTCAGACATTCTGATACATTTGTAACTTAGAGGAAATTCTATTCTCAATTTGCACATTAGTAATGTGACGTAAAAACTGATACTGAACATAAAAATTAGTTATATCTGTTGGGTGTTGCTACAAAATTGCTACTATTGCAGGTGCATTAATTTTAGGAGATGGCTTCATTAAATTCATTAAATTATCTTCTACTGTGTTTCAAAAGAAAATTTTTTTCATCGGCTTAAAGCAATTTTCTGTCTTCCTTTTGCGATTCCTGTGCTGCTACTTGTGTTCTCCAAAGGTTGCTGAGAAGTGTACTCTTCAGAACCAAAGTTTCCTTTAACCATTGTGTTAGACCTGCAAAACTGAAGGGCAGTTGTTGCAGTGTAAAGAAGCAGTTAATATGGATAATGTTTTAAATCATGTCACCAAGTTACTGGGAAATAATTTGTACTTATTTTAGAGTGCTAACTGAAGTTAGAAATGTGCTTGAACATAATTTCACCTTGCCTGGAAGCCTTCATGCGTTGTTGCAGATGTCAGCAAAGTTCATATAGAAGCAGCATCCAAGAGTTTCTTTAGATAATCTTGTATTTTCCTCATTACACTGCAGAGTTCATGTTGTGATGCTGCAACGGAGCTTCTAATTGCATCTGCTCTCCTTATCTCCTCCATGTCTCCCGAGAACATCTTGTTTTTGAAAGACTTGTAATTTCAGTAAAGAAGCAATAATTTGAAATCAGCCTTCAGTGAGGATGGGCTGTACCATTTGAAGTAGAACATATTATTTCAATCAAGTTTGTTTTGTGACTTTCGTAGACAAGTGAATCACTGTATCATCATATATCTGTCAGTTTGATTTGCTTTTGGCTTTTGTTTGCAGTTTGGGGAGTTTCTACCTCAGAAACTCTGCTGCTGTCTCTTTTGCTGGCATCCTAGACTTTGTCACATAGTTGATAAACTTCAGTTCCATATTTTTAGCAATTTCAAATGTTGTACTATGGATCATTGCAATAGGTAATACCTAAAAAAGTACATTATACACCAAGCCAAGGATGCTGGTTTGCTCCTGATATTGAAATGGTGGATGCATTGACCAAGGTAGGATTGCTGTAGCTTGGAACGTCCCCTGCTGATACAAAAGAGTAAGTAAAAAGGGCTTTTCTTGAGAGTTACAAATGCTACTACTTGAGAAGGAGAAGGAGAGGTATGTAAGTGAATTCATCAGAATCCAAGAGTTCTGATTGTATACATGAAATGACCCAGAATATCCTCTTTGAGGACTAAGAAGGGAAGTCACTGTCCTTCCCTGGAAAATACTGATGTAAGTATATTTCCTAGAGTAATTTTTTTTCATACAGAAATTGTGAATACTTTTGCTTAATATTTCCATGTGCAGGAGGGGGCCAAATACTGCTCTTTCACCTAACTCTGATGAGACTAGGAAGAGCTACAATTGAAGTGAAGTGTTATGGAGTTTTAAATGATATAGTTTGCAACACTTACAAGTGCTTACCTAGTTGGAACATCAAAATCTTTGCAAATTCATGTACTGCTACTCAGAAAGCTGCACAAGAGCTGTGGTGGCTCCCACCACGTTGAGGTCATTGTAGGCATCGAAAGCCTGCTTCATGTTTAGAGAGATAGGGCACAGTGTGTAGTAGATGTCTTAAAGGTTCAGGAGGTCAATTCTATTAAACTCAGTGAAGTAACCCAAAGTATTGAGATTACTCATAGAATTTTATTGTTATTGGATTAAGGCCAGGAAAGCAGATTCTATCGCTGCACTGTAATGTATCGCAGACTCGCACTGAGGTTGAATTGCTAAATGCAAATGTAGCTGCTTTTACCACAGACTTGCACTGTGAAAAACTTCCCTAATCACTCTGGTAGACTCACGTAGCATCATAGGACATTGTGCATTTCCTCTGGAAACGTCTTGGAAGCTTCCTTAGGGTTGCTTCAGAAGAATATTGACCTTGTGCCAGAGGGAATGAGCATGAAAAATTCCATGAAAGGAAGAAAAGTACCAAGAGATTTTCAATATCTAGGAGGAACAAGTTCTTTTCTAAACAGGCATCATTCTGGCAAAGATAAAACAAATACAGTGCTTAGGCATGAGTACTCATCTTAGTGTGTCTCTGACAGAAACTTGATGCTATTTTATGCATTTTATTTTTCATGTGGGTTGTTTCACAACAGTGAAGTGAGTTATTACTCAGTTTGATGGCCAAGTATTTACTTCCCAAGTCATTGTCTGCCCTCCCTCCCTGCCTCCCAACTCAAAAATCACCTTCATTCTTTTCTTTTGAATTAATCAATTATGTTTTAGTTCTAAATCATCAGTGTTTTCCACATTGACAATTGTATTGATTTCCATTGCTTGACAGTGCCTGCAGACTGACAAAATACATCCCTATAATAATCTAAACTGAAATAGAATGAAACCAAAATTAGAATGTGTTCAAAAAACAAAGTTTAAAGCAAGTATCAATTGCAAATTTCTGGCTTTTTTGCTGTTCTTTTCTTTTCTTTCTGTAGTTCATGACTTAAATAATGCTCTTAGCATGAAATATGCCATTGAATGTCTCTATCCAATTTTTCTTTTTTAATTTTCTGGCCTTTGGGAATGTCATACACATTGACACATTGTAAACTACTACATTGATTTTGAAGTAATTTGTCACCATTTTTCACACTGCCAAAGAAAGAGAAATGAAATATACTGCATTTGTTAGGAACTGAGAATATTTATGATTTATTTTTAATATGAGGATACAGATGTACATATATTAAAGACCAAAGTGTCATTTATGTGAATGAGTTGAGCCATCTTTTTATGGATGGTGACTGTGTGAGTTTAAGCAAAACTCATGCTATATCTAAGCTAGAAGAAAAGAATTGTTTTTATTTCAAGTTCTGTCTTACTTTTACAGGCTTTTCACATTACATTTTGATAACCTTGGAAAATTATCTGTATCACAGTGTATCCAGCTGTAAAATTAGTAGTAATAATACTGACCTCTGTGTTGCAAACACATTCCCATAAGCAACATGCATATTTAATTGTAATGAACTAAATGTGATTTAGCAGCTGCAATCTGTCAGTGAAATATTTATTCTTTAGTGCTTTAAATAAATGGGAAGCACAGTAATTCACTCACAGAAAAACAGAACCACTGGAATTGTTTTGATTTGTCCACCAAATGCTGTTATTTTGAGAGCCATAGAACTTTGTAGTCGGCTTTAAAAAAGCTTTCAGAAATACAGTATTAAACAACATCACCACGTGGGCTTGGCTGAGTGATTACATAATATGTATAATCACCCTGGCCAAGATTCCTTTGGAGAATTCTGAGACAGCTATTTTTAGAGAAATTTATATAGTGATGCAATCCTGCATGAAATAATTAGCTTAAAGTCCATTTTTAGAACATCTCAAGAGATTTTGGTAAGAGCAGAAGACGCTACTATATTACTGATTCTTTCTGAACTTGGATACTGTGAGAAAATTTCCCAGTTGTCTCTTTTCACTTTTAGGATATAGAGCCAAAAATGTAAGTGGAGTTGGCCAAAATGCAAGGTCTTCTAACTCCTTGAGAGCATTTTATTTTTCTTCTCAAAACATGAAATTAGAAACCTTTCCAGTATTTTCAGGACTGCAGGTGTACAGAATACTCTGGCCAGAGGCAAAGCTGGTGTTTGGCAATCTTCTCCAGTCTGTTAGTTCCACTGCTCTATATTTCATCACATGAGCATATTGCTAATGAAACAAAAAGGGTGAGAAACAATCAAGGAATTTGAAAAATCTCTGTTTGTTAGCAAACTAATGACTAGCAATATTTTCTCCTGCATGCAATATGCAGAAGTAGTTCTTACTAATTACATGTAAGTATTTTAAAGAAGCCTTTCAGCAGCAAAGACCTAAAATGGAATTGCAGGCAGTGTGCTGCATTACATACACTTAGTTAAGTACATCAGAACTAGTGCTACTGTGACATTGTGGTGGTGACATCAAGCATTCAAGAATAACAAAATGCCCCAAGTTGTATTTTCCCTGATAGATTAATTCAGCTCTATTGTACTGTGTATTTTATGATATTGAAATTGTTTATATTACTTTAAGAGAAAAATAATATGATTAGAAGTTGTTGTGATTGTGATTATTCTGGCAGCTCTAATTCTGCAATTCTGTGCATTAATTAATTGCATTTAAGCTCCCTGTATGTTCAACAAGTGTGGGAACAAAAAAGTCTTGCAATACTTTCTTAGAGTGTTTGTTGACACTGTACCACTTGTGATCAGTAGCACTGTCTTGCTACTGCTTCAGTTTCTGATGCTGTTAAACTAAGTTAATCTTTCTGATTGCCTTGAATTTCATAGATGGCAATATTGTGGAGCACTCTTATTATTAGTGTTATTGTTGTTGTTGTTGAACACAGAAATACATTTATCATGCTGTTGAATCTAAGTATTACTGCAGAGTAAATAGAATCCATGTTATGAAGCCATTCACATGGGTACTGCAGACATAATTGACCACTGTGCTGATTATTTTTCCTCTTGTTTAGACTGTTTACTACTGCACATAATACTGGTTTTGCTCAAGCTTTAACCACCTAAATTTGAACAAAAGAACGATCTGAGACCCTTAAGTTTTAGTTTTATTGTTGTTACACTTATGCTACACAGGTTCTTTGTTTATTTTGGACAGGTAAGAATAGATGATCTAATAACTGAAATCTCATATAGGGATAATCGGTCTGGGTATTTTTTTTCCCTTAAAGGTTCTCAGAAAATGCAGTAAAATAGCTATTAATCTCTGATTTTAAATGTGGCTGTTCAGATCCCATTTACATTAATACAAGCAGCCCAGGCATTCAATGACCTTACATTTATTTACTATCTTAAAAACCCTTTTAGTTTATACTTTTCTATTGAGGAAATATTTCTGCATGTCTTAACGTGGGGTTTTGAGTCTGTGTTTTTGAATGTGGAACATTATAGTCATTACAATTGAATTGCATCTCAATTTTGCCAAGTACAAGCAGCTGGCATCTAAACCCAGTGTGGACAGAACACTGCAGGGGTGAAAGTGCAGAGTGCCACTCCTCTCTATGGCTTAACACAGCAGGCACCATATGGAATAAGGTAGGAAGGAGAATGTGTGTGTGTAGCTAATAGCCTTTGCCTGAACAAGTTAGTTGATTCAATAGAAATATTCTGTGTTGGAAAAAGACTGAAAATGCTGGCACTACTCACATAACACTTTTCACATATTCTCAGTAAGATTTGACAATTTATATTCTATAAGTCGAAGTACTGAAGCTATAGCTGGATATGGCATCACTTTTTCCTCTTTGTGCTCTCAGGAATCCAAAGTTTTTTGGATGGTATTTTTCCACAAACATTTTCCAATGAGAGGGACTTTTTTTGCCTCGTAGCCTATAGCAGTCATGCCCTAAAGGCACCATAGGCTTGATACATAAACCCTTTCCTGTTTTAAAATCTGTTTCTGTTTGTTGTCTGTACAGAGTTTTTTCATTTGTTAAGAATTTGTGCCATAGCTTAAGCATGGCCAAGTCTCATGGCAGCATTTTTGACTGGTGATAATCTCATGGTGAACTTACCCTAGAACCTCTCAATAGCTATAGCTGTCATAACTTACTTTGCTCAGACAAATGGTTTAACTCCACCGAGCCTGAAAATCTTAAATGGAAAAAGTAGGTAATGCAGATATAAAATAACGTATATATTAACACAGGAACTTTTGTAATTTTGGACGTGGCCTGCTTTGTAGGTGCAAGTGGGTATTAAGTATCTTGGATAAGGATAGTGAAAATTTCAAATATAGTGGTGTGAACTCCCAAGCCAAAAAGGATTTTTTTCTCCATGAGATATTCTTGAAACAAATCCTTAAGTTCTACTACAATGTACCCTATGATAATAAGGTTAAATAACACTTGATCTCAAATACAATGCTAAGTATCCAGTTATTAAAAAAATTGCAAAAATTAGGTGGCAAATTTTTCTACTGCTGTAATGGTGGATAAAACTTGTAATCTAGCATCAAAAAAATAGCAAGGTGTCTCTATAAAGCATATCAAGACAGTGGTGTGATGTTATCTCCATTTCAGTCCATATTCCAATATACAATCCATGTGTTGAAATTTATGTTTTATTTGTCGGTTTTTATTGCATACAGTGGAAGAAATGTAGTAATTTCAACTTATGGTATATTTTGTATCCCATACAAATGAGAGACCTTGGCTTGGTACTGCAATTGCAAAAATTACAGCTGAAACAAACTATTCAGACATTAAAGATGCTGAAAAACAACCAGTGCTGCTAACCAGAGATTTGCAGTTTCAAAGGTCTTATTTAGCTGCTGAAGTTTCTGATTCATGTCTGGTTTTAAATAATTATTATGGGGAAGTATCTTTTTAATGAGTTATTTCCTGTTGTAAAATGGAAAAAAGAGAACCTTACTTCTTCCGTTGCTTGTCTGCATTTAGTAGGACCTGGCCTGAGATGTCCTCAGGCAGCTACTGGTTCAGAGCTTTAATTATGCTTTTTAACCCACTTCTTTGTGTCTATGTTCTTACATACTTGTATGTAATTACCAAGTTTAGTAGTAGGACTCAGACAAATACTTTTAGCATGACTTTAGCCTATACATTACGGAGTATGCTGTATTATTACAAGATATTTCCTGTGCTTCAAGCCATGTTTTTAATTCACAGAACTTTAAAAGACTCCAAAAACACAAACACTAAATGCAGAAAATGCAGCTAAATAGTCAAATGGGCCATGTTCATGTCAACTTAACTTTGTTCAATCAAAAGTGTCAAGAAAGTTGAAATTTTGCCTTAGTACTTTAGCTAAGTGTCTGCTTGGCACTTGGAACTGCTGCCTGTCTCCATCTTCTAAGTGTTTAATATCCCAGCTGGTGTTTGTGAGGCTATTGTCCTTCAGCTTGTGAAGAGGGAGACTTACTATGAGTTTTAACTTCTTTCAGGATAAGTCAGTCACATTTTGTAATCTGACAAAGCAGCAGGTGTAATGGTTGTTCATAGTTAAATTGTACTCTAACTAAAAAAGAACTGGAAGATATGCAAAGCTTCTATACTTACATTCAACACTAAATTATCAGATCCAAGTGTTTGAAAAGGTCTGCATAGAAGCTGCTTTGCACTGCTGCACAGTAGTCAGAGTATCTCATTTGACCAGCAATTCATTTTGTATTTCAACTGGGAAGAATGCTGGATTTAATAAAAACTTGGAAAATACTCTACCATTTCTTAATCCCTATTCTCTGTCCTGTGAGGGCAGAAAGGGTCTGAAGAGCAAGTGTTTTGGTTACATCCATGTTACAGATGATAAAAATGGTAAGATTTTAATGTAAAAACACCACGTGAATTAACTTTAGTGTAAAACTAGATACATATGTGAAAAAGAAAAATTTAAATACTTTCTTAGCATAAAAACTTTACTGAGTTCCTTACTTCATATGGAACAGTCTTATCATTAATGAGGTAAAAAATAAAAAGAGTTAAATGCAGAGTAGCCAGACTTTTCTCCAGTAAGCTATCATGCACACTTTCAGCCTGCATGCATCCTGTCTCTCACACTTTTCCAAGACAAGTCATACACTATAATAGGAAAAGAAAAACATGCTTATTAGCCCATTTGGAACTTTAACAGGGAAAAATTTGTGTTCTTCAATGGAGGCAGGAAACAAATCAGCAAAGCCCATGTTAAAATGTAGTTAAGAGTATGAATATAAAACCAGATTACATTACAGGGATGTTATAAAAAGAAAATGCACAATTAAAGTACTCAGTAAAACATAACTCTGCCCTATAGTGATGCATTCCAACTCCCATACGGTTATGATTATGATAGTTATTTAGCATTTGGAGTTCCTGGTTAGTTAACATCGTGCAATGTTTTTGTTATCTTTTGGTTACTGATGAGTGCTTGCAAATTTAGAGTCTTCATAACTTCATTTCTTTTTCTACTGGAATTTTCTTAGTGTCTAAAACCTCACTGCATAAGCCACAAAAAAAAGCCTGAATTGAATATTATTATATATTTCTAATAATTGAAGGCAAGAATATAATTTATTTTGGAATGAATTAGCATGATGTTGCTAGTATTACAGTGTTAAAAGTGACCCAAATAATTAGCACAAAGTTCCACAATCTCTGCAATGCTCTGAACTATATTGAAATCCACTTCTTCCATGCAGCTCTACTATTGGCAAAAGGCCTTCCAAGCAATAACTGATTAACAGATCCTTTTTGGCTTGTGGAAAAATGACATGTCTGTCAAAACCATATTTGGTGGATATGTTTTAACAATTTGTCTCATTTAATCATGTGGATTCAAGAAGTGTGCTACCCTTAAAAAGAGAGCAGTCTCAAGGTTAGGCTTTTTAGCAATAATAGCCTTGGAATTTTCTTTTCTACTTCAGCTGAGTACTTAGTGAACCAGTGCCCAAAAATCTCTAAGTATATCAAGAATTTTAAACAAAAGTTTAAACTGAAACTTTGCAAAGGAATCTATCCTAAGTCTCTAGGTTTTCTAGATGGCAAATTAATCTCACTATTTGGCTTATTATCAAATCACTTATGCAGGATGCATGTACCTCTGTAAGCTTGAGATGCTGAGAGCAGGTGGAACTAAATGACAGTGATGTTCAATGTGATTTTTAAGAGCTCTGAGGTTGGAACTTGAACTTGCTATTTTTGATCACAGAAAAATATGTAATGATGATCACACAACAAAAGTGAAATAAAGGAAAACTTATTGAAGAGTTTGTTTTTTTAAAAAAGTGTTCAGTGAACTTAATGAAGTTCTAGAAATACAGGGGTTTACAAGGCATTTAATTTCAGTTTTCAGCGTAGCTTGCCATGACTCCTGTGGTATTAGAAGTCACCATAAGGGTTGCTTAGAAGCACAGCATTCTGTGTTGCCTTCTGAAATGCCTTTTGTAGCTACTTTTCAGGGCTGTCTTACTCTGTTACACAAGCATAATAGTCTACATTGTGGAATATTTTGTATTTTTTAGTGAACAAATACATTGTTTTCATGAAGTCATCATTTTGTATAAACTGTTTTGTCCTTTAACAGACTGTGAAAGACAAATGCAATTTCTTGAACTTTAGGAATGTTGAAGGCCAAGTACAGCATTTGAAGTCCAATATTTAATTAACTGGAACTTATCAAATAACAAATCTTCTATAAATTGTGTTCTATGGCAGTTAGCAACTTTTGTGTTGTGCAGCAGTAGAAATGATAAGAAATTCTTCCCTTGTCTTCTGACAATGACTGTTTTCAAGGAATGTGTAAAAGTATTGTTCTAACAGGAAAACTGATTTTACTTGGAGAGAGTAAGTACAGAGCTGGCTTAATTAGCAAACATTTTGTTAACCTTCAGTTAATGGAATTCAGGCCTGAAGCACTGGATTCATACTGGAAAACCATTTGCAGTTGCACATGCTTTCATTAAATCCAGGTTAATTCCACTAAGTTTATGCAACTTCTGGATAAACTTGGTGAACTACATAGTCTGAAGCACGTAGTTTTTTAGATCATTACCTTTGTGTGTTTTCTAAATATTGTCTTAGAAGAAAATGCTCACATTAAATCATTCTGTACTGAAAATCATATAGGCTAGTGCTAAATGCCTGCCACACACTCAGTGTTTTTTTGAAATACTGGAATGCTTATTTTCAAATAGTGAGATTGCAAGAAATAGATTTTCTGTGTCATTGAACACAACAAGAAGCCATTGCAGAATCGAAGCTAGAATGTGGTTCTTTAGATGTTAAATTCTATGCTTTGCTAATTAGATCACAGTATACCCAGGATAGCTTGTAAGCCTTATATCTGCCTCCTTCACATATTATATAGGGGAAAATCCTTCCCTGTTGAAAGGGAATATTCTAGAAATATTTCAAATTCCATTTAGTGAAGAGAGATTGAGAAGAAAATCCAAAGGAAAGTACTAGCTATTGAATTGTATTACACCTATATCCCAGAGCAACAAATCTTACTATTTTTCCTCATTTGAACCTCATTCATGAGAGTTTTGTTGTTAACTTGATCCAGATGACAGATCAAAGCATAGTTCCCTATTGCCACCTTGCTAAAATATTCTTTAAAAGACAGTTTTAATATTATAGTTTTACAGTTACAGATTGCTGTTAAGCTATTTAGTCTGTTACCAGTCAATCAAAGACTTTCATTTCACTTCAGTATATCCTTTCTTAAACTCAACAGAATTTTAGGAGGACAAGAAATATCTGTCAGTTTTCTTACAGTGCTGGATCATAAATTCTTTGGTAAGTGGGTTAAAACTTCAGTTACACATACCATTCATGACCTTGACAGCTTAGCAAATAGTGATATTGAATGATCAAAGACAACTGTTTCAAGCCCTAAGGGTCAATATACCTGTGTACCTAGATCTAAGCTTCTTTTAGTTCCTCTATCCTTCCTTTATTTCAAAATGGATGTAGTATTTATTGAATGTAGTCAATAAATTTGCAGCAAAAAAAATCAGAGGACACTGTTTATGCTAGAACTAATAATGCCATACATGGTCTGGAGGAGATGCAGTTAATTAATTGTTGCATTTTACAAGGTAACTTTTTTCCTTTTCTAGTATAAATCCAAATTAAAACCTTCTCCTTCTCAGGTGTGGGCTTGGTGTTCACCAGGCATTTTCAAAAAGAACTGTTGGTATGACAATTTTGTTCTCAGAGCTGTGGCTATGTAAATTTTGAGGAACCCATATGAATAAAATTTTGACCTATGCAATACAACTCTTTCAGTTATGGAGTGATTTGGGCAGAGTAATGCATGATGCACATTTGATATGGCACAATTTAAATGCAGGTATGGTCATCATTCTAATTTTCCTTAATTCCAAATTTCAAGATCAAAATTGAAATTCAAAATTTCAATTTTCCAATCATCTGAAAAAATCATATTAATAATCCATTGTACTTTCAAAGGTAATATAAGAAAAGGCCTTGGATGTTCTTGAATATTAGATTTTTCAGGTATGCTGAAGATGTTGCAGAAGTCATAGCATTGCCAAGTCAGTATGTGGTATTTTCCCTGTGCAGACAGTACTGAAGCAGACCCTGAATGTGTTGATATGGGACCCAGACCATTAGGATTTACTGTCTGTCTAATAAACCAGTGTCCTAACACATATGTGCCTTTCTGTGTGTTTGTATATGTGCTTGCATGTAGGTGGAGGAGTGTGAAGCCCTGAGGTCCTGAACAGATTCCAATGTGGTTAATTAATTTCTTCCTCAAATAAAACTATACCTGACATTTCAAAGCCTACTGAAGATGAAAAGGTAGCAAGGGATACAAACAGAAGTAATGTTGCAGATTTTTGTTTAGAGGAACATGTAAAGGATTGTATTGTTCCTCAGGATGGCTTTACTTTTGTTTCTCCTCCAGAAATCCTCCTATTCATCCTCCTCAAATGTCCTGCTTTTAGAAGTTTGAAATCATACCATGTTTGTACTTTTCTAAGTCAAGGCTAAGCATACCTGGAAAATATAGTTCAGCATGGAAGTACAGTGCTCAGGCAGCAGCTAAAGCAAAGAGAAACAGAACCTGAAAATCATATTTCTTATCACTGTGATGAGCTAGCAAAAAAAATTCAAAATATTTAGTATCATTTTAAGATATGAATGCCAATCACAAATCATGTCAAAGTTTGGATGGTTTGACAAGCGCTTGAGTGGAAAAGAAATTCCAGTTTCACATTTCTTATATATATCTTGCTTCCAGAACAGGCACACTAAAGGAAGGCTACTAGAGCATTAACATTTCTTTGTGCACATTTTACTGCAATCTGGCATCCAAGAGGAAGAAACATTAGAAGTAGTTTATTTATATTTCAGCACCAAATTAGAAAGATGACATCATTCATTTACAGTTCTTATCCCATGACACACCTAATCCCCAACACCTCATTACAGGGGACACTTTTAGGATTGCATATATCATCTTGTTTAACTTTTGCATTCTTTTATGGAATACAGTTGAAAGGTAGGAAATTTAAGGCTGTTCATTGATAAGAAAATAAACTAATAAAATGTTAGGAGCTTCCCCAAAGAGGCAGAGTATTACAGTGTTTACAGTAAGCGGGTTATTATTTGTCTAGTAATTCTCCATCTTTTGCACTCTTTTCTTCCTCTTTGAATCTCAAGACAAGCAGATGAGCTATGATGATTCAGATTGAGATGGTCTTTTTAACAAAACTGGTAGAAGTTCATAGCTGAAGTTCATGCAACTCTAGGCTTCCATCTTCTTGTTTGGGATTGAGGAAATGAAATAGTTCCAACCATGCAGATTCCTCTTATTCTGTAGCACACTGAGGAAATATCCTTTTAGTACTATAGAGATGCTCAGAAAGAGTCTGAGACAGTGCACATCTGATCTGTGATTTTCCTCTATCTTGTTATTGTGGGTACCTTAAGGTTTTGAATTGGTTTGGTTTGGGTTGAATGGTTGGTTGGTTGTTTTGACTTGAACTGAGTACAGGTCCCTTCCTGTAAAGTAGTTTTCTGTGGTCCTTCTTCTTCTATGGACATCATGTGAAGTGCTTGAGCGGCATTGTGATGATTTAAAAACAAATTAATCGCTAAAGAGACACATCAGGATTTCCTATGATCCACGTGGTTCATACTTTTCCTCACATTAGATTTTGTTATACTTGAAATATTATGTAATATATATATTTAGTTTGCCTGGTATTTTTTTCAAATCCTTTTTTAACTTTAGCAAAAAACATTAAAATTAGGGAATTTTATAGCAATCACTGAGTTTTACATTTTCTATTAAAATATACTTACCAGTGAAATTTTCCAAACAGATTTTGGTATAGGATTGTTCTCATAGGAAAATCAATTTGCAATAGTCCTGGTAGTAAATTCAGCACATACTAGATATGGTGCACCGGTTCACTCAAGGGTACTTCAAATTAGAAGCTGGTTAGACCTGTTAATACAGGAATATACCCAAACAAATGAGTCATGCTTAAATTCATCTGCTTAAGTTGGTCCTTTAGAAGTCATTAATTTGGGCAAAGTCCAGGGGCAGTGTGTTTAGCCATCATCTTCACTGGAGTTACCATGAATCCTGCATGTTAGGACTTCTATCTTTCCTTCAGTCATCTGCATGATATTAATTGCATATGTCTCTAACTGATTTTAATTTTGGAAGAGGTCTTTCAGAGTTGACAGAATTTTCTTCTGGGTTTTGTTAGTGCAAAAGTTAAGTAAAACTTGACTGCAGGTTAACAGGTTTGACTGAGACAGTCTTCAACTCTACTAGCAGAAAAATATAAGTAGTGTATCCACTGGTATCAGACCCTTGGTAGTAAGATATTTTTGGTGTTATGAGCAAGGTTTGAATTATTCCAGTCTATGTATTTCATGGTATGGAATAATTGTAATAGTGATAAAGAGCAGCAATATATCTTGTTATCTCGTGGTGACATAGATTTTATTATCTGTACACAGCTGTAGCTGAAGTGTTGATCTCTTTTTCAAGATCTATATCCAAGACTTCCCATTCAGTAACATGCCAAGTTCCACAATCACTTATTTCTCAAAGTGCCTGTGTCTATATCAGTTAATTTTCAGATTCTTTTTACTTTCCATTTAGTGGGGTAATACTAATATATAATTAAAATAATTAAACCAAAATAGAACTTTTAGCATAACTATTCATGATTGTTGTTGACATGCCTCAGTAGCTAACTGTAAATATTTGAAGTACACTTAATATTCCTTTCAGTGAGATTCAAAAAGTTAATTGCCAAGACATAATGTTAGACTGGAAAAAATAAAGACTTCAACATCCTTGATAATTTAATTTTCTGACTTCTTTGTGCAATTCTAGGGATGTGAAAGATGTGAAAGCTGAAACAGAGGGTGTGTTCACATATTTTGTTATATTTTTCTATTTCCGTTTCCTTTTCTCTGTAAGCCAGCAGTCTGCACTTCTGTACTTAGATGATTGAAGCTCAAAAAAAAAAAGAAAAAGAGAGCCAAGATCTTCCTAAAACACTGTTGCAGTAATATGTTCCAATATGTAATATAATTGTCTTGCTTTACATCTGAAACAGACACAAAACAGAATGAAACTGATGGCAGATAACTATGATGATGACCATCACCACTACCACCACCATCACCACCACCACCATCATCGATCTCCTGGGAGGCCACAACACTCCAACCACAGACCCTCTCCAGATCAGGTTGGTCACCTCTTTTTTCACCTTTATTTTTATAATTTTATTATTTTGCTACTTCAAAATAAAATATTTTTTCCAAAGAAGCAGTAAGCAAGTAAGGTGTTCTTTGAACTGAAACTAATAGTTCTGGTATTTATTTCCATACCCTAAAGAATTTAAAATTTTGGCTTTTTGTCTGGTGTTTTATTTATCTGGAGTAGGAAAAACAGTCTATAGAAACAAGTAACTCCTTTTCAAATGGAGAACCCTGAGGAAAAATTAAACATTGCTTTTATTTGAAAAATCACTGTTGATACTAAAATAGGCTATAAGTTCGTAAAGTCTGGGTAGAAACAAAAGGGAAATATATTGATGAAGTTGTAATGGGGATGTATGATAGACTACTTAATTGGGAATAGGAAGCAGAGGCAAATGATGCTTTTTTTAGAATGACCATTAGAATTGTACTGGTAAGTATGAGAAAACTCAATTTCTTGGATACCAAGTGAAAAAAACCACCCCAGAATCTGAACAACATAACACAGAACCCTTCAAGTTCTTGGAACATGTTGAGAACACTTTTTTTTTCAAAAAGGGGTGAGGGGTATTAAGGACTTGCTGTCTCTTCTGATTGACAGAAATAAGTTGGTTGAGCTAATAAAAGAAGGTAAAATTGTCTGAAAATTTCTGTGAACGAAAATGTTCCTTAGTGCAAGGAATAAAATGACAAAAACAGAATGAAGGCAAGAGATGTGAAAAAACTGGAAATTACCACCGTGGTGTTACTGAAACCGATGCTGCTTTCAACTATTGCAAGAAACATGAACTTGTGAAAAGAATTTGAGGGATGAGACAATGTAAGAGAGCTAATATTTAGTGAAAAAGGTGCTTTTCAATGCATGGTAGCAGGTTATGCAGAGAAGAGAATGGATAAGAAGCATAATGAGCATCTGTATCAAGACATCTTCAAGAAGATGAAGACATTATATGAATGATAGAAATGGGTACATGATTAAAGGCAGAACATGTAAACTGCTAGCTATTTTACTAGTATTTGCTAGTACTATCACTCTCAGTTTTACTCTGAAATATTTATGATTATACTGAACAATTTCATGTAGAATATAGGAGACCGTTGGAGCCTTAAAGAAGGCAAAACTCTTCTCATCTTTATAAATAAAATGTATTGGGATGTAGGAATAACTTTATTTTAGACCATAGACCCTATCAGATCATATCAGACCTTATCAATCCATCCATCTCATTGTATATCAGATCACCTTATAGTTGCTTCATTCTTATTTTCCTCAACACCAGCTGGTGGTTCCTATCCTAGACCAGATAAACTATTTTTTGGCTTACATTCTTGATGATATGAGAGTGTTTATCACTCTGTGCTCCCTTTATTCTTGCACTTTTTGCTAGGTGACATTTTTGGGCTGCTTGAATTTGTCATGGAGTAATTATGTAAAGCAAATCTAGTTTCCTTTAATAGAGTATCTGATTTTGTGGCAAAAGAAGAAAGTGATAGCTGTGATGTACTTTGAATCAATAAGGTCTTTAACACTGTCCCACCATATTGTTTTAATATACAAAGAAATGCACTATTTTATAATGTAATTCACAAGTAAACTGAATTACAATAATAAAAACTGTAACTATAAATCACCATGAGATGGGTATGCAACTGATACAAACAACATGCCACAGGCAAATTTTCTGTTGCTCTTTGTCAGACAGGCTAGTTGTGGCAGAGTTGCAAAGAGATCTGTCCTTTATCTGCTTCTGTGGAGTATTGTATTAGAAACTATTTCAGTGGTGGAATAGAAAAAAACATGAATGTTGTTGATAATGAACCAAGCTGTAAGAAGCTCCAAGTATAATAGGAGCTGTTAAACTGCTCAATAAGCTACTCCAGTCTTGATAAACTGGAGAAAGTCTAGAATAACTAATCTGAAACTCTGTGAAGTCCATTTACAAGAGAGAGTTCACATGTACTGATGAGGTAATAGTATGGAAAAAGTAATCTGGATTGCACAATGGAATACCATTGCAATGAAGTAGAATCTAATTCTGGGTTCTATATAATACTGGAAGAGAAGCAGGAAGCAATTATTCTGTTCTTTTGTGCCTGGTGAGACCTCAGCTGAAAAGCTGTATACAGTTTTGATCACCATGCTTTAAGAAACATAGACAAATTAGAAAGGGACAAAAGGAAAGCAACAAAAATGATAGAAGTTTTAGAGAACATGACCTGTAAGGAAGGCTTAAAGAACATGATTTGTTTAGTCTAGGAAGTACCAAAGGGGAGACATAAGTCTTCTAATACATAAAATGTTGTTGTAAAGAAGACGATGATCAATTGTATTCCAGTGCCCAATGGAGAAAGAGTAGAAGCAGTAAATTTAAATTTGCCAAGAATAACTATGTTGGTTATTAAAAAGAAAACTTTTTCATTATGAGTCTAACGAATCTGTAAGCGGAAACAAAATGTGGACATTCTTTCATATACATGTAATAGAAGGTCCTCTCTTGGAGATTTTTAAGAACAGGTTAGATAAATATAGCTTTATTTCATCTTGTGTTGGACTTGGAATAGGTGTTCTCCTGAAATACTGTCATCCCTAAATTTCAACAGACTCTGTGAACAGTGGATTAGCCCAGCATATGTTTAATTGTAAAGCAAGCAAATAGAGGATCCGTAGCAAAATCCTCACTGAAATAATCTTTGAGAACAGCGCAGTCAAGGATAATCATGGTTGAACTCTAGTCAGTGCTTTATCTTACATTTTCAATTATGGATTTTATTGTTTTCTTTCCTTTCTGTGTTGTTATTTACCATTCTGTACAGCATTTGTTTGTGCAGCAATTTGATTTCCATGTGCTATACATACAAACCTACACTTCTCATTCAATATTGCACGCAAATTCTAGATGTGTAGGTTTTGATTATTATAATCCAGCATATAGCTAGTGGTTTGAAAGCACAGAATAAACTGAGAAAATAAACTAAACTTGCAAATCATCAGAGGGCATTTTTAATTTTGTAAAGAGACAAGGAAGTTGTGCATATTATAACTTAAATGCTATTTAATTTAGTGAATTCTAGGGAGGAGTTTTTAAAATACTTGAACGTACAGTGTTAATCTTGAAACATTTCTCATTTATATACATAATACTGAATTTTGTAACTTACATGCTCCATTTATGTAAAGAAATGCATGTTGTTATGTATGTCTGTAAAGTATGTACATGTGCACTGGAGTACATGTTTGTGGAAAAGACTCAGACATTTATGTACCTCTGTTAAAGAAAATGGTGTATCACCAGCTTCTTGGAAGAAATATACACTTATATATGAATGCATGCTTTTTACATGGAGCTATTCTGTTCAGATTTTTTTTAAATGATCATGTTTGTTTTTTTAACTGTTGATTTCGTATCCTGCTATGAGCAGCATGTGGAACATGGCTCTAGATGTAGTGAAGGGTAGGATCTCTGACTTCTCTTGAAGGAACTAGTTGAACACCTTTTTTAGAGATGTAATGGATGTGTTTAGATCTTCTGTCTGCTGCTAGGGTCCAAAGCCAAGTATCCAGCCACTTGCTTTTATTCCCTTTCTTGCTCTTCTGTTAGGGAGAGACATAGATTGGTGACCTTTTTTGCCTTTGTATGTCTGGACCTAAACTCTGGTGAAGTTGTAAGAAAACTTCCCAAACAGTAGGAAGACTCTAACTCTTCCCTGCCCATATGCATGGTCATGTTACAGTGAGTCATGATGTGATCCCTGGTTATGTTGGTGCATCTGATTTTTATTTGATATAAATAAATTTCTGGAGATTGAGTGCTGCCATGTCAATAACATTGCAATATTAACCGTTTTTACTAGTCTTAAAAAAACTTGGAAAAAAAAGATAATTTTGCAGCTTTGCACAAAAACTGAAATTTATTCTCTTCAGTTTTGGCTTGAGAGTTGGCAATCTTTCTTGAATTCCACCTGGAAACATTTTGGCAGTCAGTGTGTATCCTGGAGTGCGGGTGTAATACTCCTAGCATGAAAATGAGCTTAATAAGCATTCTGTACTAGCTTCAGTTTCCAAGAAGTTGTAATATGTAGCCCCTTGTAGAGTGCATTACAGTAATCTAATCTGGATCGTTGCATCCAAGAACTATCTGGAACAAAAAATCCCATGGCTAAATAGTTTTGAACTTCCAGATTTAGAAGCTGTTCTGCCCTGTAGCGTAGACTCCATCACAAAACCTACTGTCCAACTCCCTGCCTCTTGTATTTCTCACCTCAACATACTTACTGTTTTTCCTTAAAAACTTTTTTTTTGACCTCAGTTGCCCACGTCATCTTTCAGTTTTCTTCATTTTATGGAAAATGTTTTGAAGGAAGTGCCAGTTTGTGTCACACAAGTGACTGTGTGCTATTGAAGCAAATTGCTGTTACTGTTGAAAGTTGATAGGAATCAGCACATTCATATTCCCTGCCACAGCTACCTTGTGTACTACAGCCCTTCTGTCAGTTTTATCCTTTATCATATTGTAACAGGACTAAGCTACTAACCAACAGGGAATTCTGTCTTGCTAACCACAAGTCTGGTCAAATTGAGCCATCTCATTCCCTTTGGTTTTCTAATCTCAAGACTGCCTGTGCTTCTCCCCATTTGTTTCCCATTCTGAGTTTCAGGCTATAGTCACCCATGTTCACTTACTCTTTATTTCTGTGGGCATTTTATATTCCTCGCAGAAAGTCCTTGACTTATTAGCACATATGACAGATCTCTAACTCTAGGATGGTCTTCACATAATGAATATCATTCTTTTGCTGTCACCCAGGACTGTCTTCTTCAAGTTCATAAGAACTTTGTGATGTAGTTGAAGGTCCTAAGTTCAAGTTCTTGCTTACGGACTACATAGTAAAAACCTGTAATTGAATATTCAAATTAAAAGCAGCAACTTTACATGAAGAAGGGACTTAAAATTAAGTGTAGGCATTCCATGATATGCATATGCCTTGGATATACTTAAGTTAGTCTGATTGCATTTGTAATAGGATGTTAGGCTATTTAAGAGGTCATATGGAAGAACTTGATTCTGCATCCACACAGTGGAAGACTGAAGGTATAACATTGAAAGAATTTTCATACTATAAGATTTTATTGCCAGTCATGATGATTATAAGAACTATCAAATCTTCTTACTTCCCACAGTACTGGAGATTTTTAAAGACATGAAATGTGCAGTGTTTCTAATCTCCTGAGTTCCCTGAATTCCCAAGCTGTAGTGGATTCAAAGCTGAATGCTTTACTCTATGGTCACCGAGGCTACAAATATATTTTAATTTTGTTTTATGATGAGAGCTTATGTTCTCATCAAAAAGAATCTGATTTTTAGAAAAATGTGGATATTGTAGGGTGTGCCATAAGTCTTTAGGAGCTGGCTGCTTTCCAAAAAGTTGGCCCTATTCTTAGAAGCTGTAATTGAGGATGGAATGTCACATGGTGTCTAAGCATGTAAAAAGATGTCCTTTTACATCTTTTAATCCAGTCTGGCTGCAGAGAGATTTTGTTCCTACTTAAAACATTTTTTGATGGCCCTTCTACAAGGTACTGGCGTTTAGAAGTAATTTGTCACAAACTCACCAACAAGTTTTCCGTTGCTCTGAGATCTCAGCAAGGAGGCCTAAAAGGTAGTAGTTCAAGGTTTCTGAACTGTCTTATCTAAAGGTAAAGTCCTCTTTACCAGGGCAATGATGGGGCAGGGTGTATCTCTGAAGCTTCCCTGACTGCCACTCTCCAGTCACAAAGCCACCTGGTAGAGAACTAGCTTATAGTTGTCTTAGATTTAAAAGAGTATCATTGTGAACAGGCCTTTTAAAACTATGCTGGTAAACTCATTCATTCGAGAAAAGAAATCACATGCAGTGATGCATGAAACTTAACAGCAAACTGACTGTTGCGAAGTAGGAGTACGCTGCTAAAAACTAGCTTTTTGAAGAAGACCATGTGCTCTCCAAAAAAGTGTTTATTGATTTGTAAAGTGGTGACTGGTCTTGGCAACAGGTCTTTGTTCATCAGCTGGAACTGCTAAATATCCTTGGAGCTGCTGAAAGACGATATGTGAAAAACTCTGAACAGGTCAGATGGGATTTTGTTTTAGGTGGATGACTTTGAAATCAGATCCACAGGACAGTCAAGCAACGATTATTATTTTAGTGTCTGGATCCTGATCTACAAATCACTGTATTGATCCATATGTAATTTTAGGGGAAAGGAGAGCATGCTACTTTGTGTATTTTGGCAGCCCTGGCTGTTAGCATAATGCCTTATGTTTTGCGGCCACACTGGAAAATTGCCAATCTCAAACCCCTGAATAGGCCTCAGGAATATTGAAATACATTTTTCTTTAAAAAACCCCAAAACACAACACAATACCAAATAATACAACGTAAAAGCCAGACAAACATAAACCAAAACAGATTAATTTAGTTTATGCAAATAGCCATGGTTATTTGAAAAGCGTAAAATTCTTCAAACTTCCTTAGACTGTGAGTAGAAAGTTCAATCAAAGCAGATGTTTAGTACCTGAAAAACTGAAATTTCATGTTTGGGAGCTTTTTGTGACATTGAAACTTTGTCTTTTAGTTGTTCAGGAAAGAAGAAAATAACAAGGCTGAGGGGAACCCAAAGCAGCAGTGACACATTAGGATATACAAAGAATAGGATATGGGTGTTTAAGGCAGTAAATTGGAATTATTGGCTTACTCCCTGACCCAGATTTTGTTTAATATTCTGTGTGTTTCTTTATCCTGTATGTTTACACGTTGTATTTGGGCAGGTGTGAGCTTGCTCTTGTCTGTTAACTAAATGTATGTATGTGAACTTGTTCTGCTGGTGCCTCGAGCTGCAAGGAAGCACGCAATTGCATTAGCACAGTGCTGAGCCTGCACTAAGCTCATTGGAGTCACATGGATTTATTTAATTTAGGAATTTGGGTAGGGCAAGGTTTGCTTGTCGGTACATTCAGTATAAACAATCCCAGGCATATCCACTGTAAATAACTAGTATTGTGCTGGATTAATTAGTGTTTTGAGAAATCAGGAGTGCAGTGCAAATTAGTCGTATAAGCACTTTCACATTTTTTAAGTATTCCCTCTAGTTTTTCATCTTTGCTACACATATTATTCTTCCGGAACAAAGAACTTGTGATTTATATCACACATTGTTCAGACTTGTGAACTGAATGCAAAAAAATCCTATTTGTATCATGGGCACCTTTAAAACATCAATTTTCCAATTAAATTGTATGCAGCTATCATAGCTATGTTGTTTATTATAAACACATTACCAAATGGCAAATACTTCTCTACTAATGAGGATGTCATTTCTGTCTTAGTGTTTCCCAAAAGTCAGTAAGTGTTATCTTGTGCTTATTTCAGGGTTACAGAGAATTCTTCCTGCCTTTGACATCCAGCTAGGTATTTCTGTCTACCCTGAAAAGAAAACCGAAATAATCCTCCATAGAGGCTTGCCCACATTTTGAGGTTAATATGATTGGTTTCAAAGCTAAGAATTATTGTAAATTACACTGCACTTCTGATGGAACAAAAGGAAAAGCCTTGAAATTTGGAAGAGTGTTCTCTGGATTTGAATTTATCTTCCAGGGATACTCTAGTTCTTGATTTTGGTATGCTGCCATTTTACAGTTACAAAGATTATATGCTGCTCAAGGTTTCTTGTTGAAAGGAAAAGCCAATATAAATTTGTAATATTTGTTCACGCTTTTGTTATTACTACCCCTTAATTGTAATTATATTGTAGCCAGATTATTTGTCATACACCTTTTAATTACATTAAATTTGTAGTTTATTAAGAAATCAGCCAAACTGGAGCTGTATTAAAAGCAAGAGGTAGAAAATAGGTTTTGCTGTCTATGATACCTCCAGGAGATGGATTTTGTATATTGAAAAGTTATACCTCTCCTTTGCTTATAGAAATGAATTTATTTTATGTTTTGAGGTTTAATGAATGTGATATAAATGTATACATACTGCTCAGTGTGTATATTTATATATATCTATATTTATATGTTAGCTTTCCAGTCTTTTCCACATATGGAAGAATTTTTTGAGATCATGTTTAGCTATAGAAACCTCTCCCCCTTACTTCCCCTGAATGTGTGTGTTATAATATACAACACTTATATAGAGGTTTACATTTATCTTATATTTCTTACTAGAAAAATTAGCTGCCACCATCATAGTCTAAAATAGGTCTTTAGACCAGCTGAAAGAGCCAAAAATGCATTTCTGGGAGACAGTAACTTGATAACAAAAGTTGCATATCTGGCGCTGGTTACTTAAGTGAGATAACATGTCACAGGCTTTCACTACAAAGGGGACCATAAATTTTTTGCATTGAAAATCTGATTTCACAGACCACTTCTTGTAAGAAGCATTGAGTTTCCGCTTCATCTAGTGATAAAACTTTAGAATGCATGAGTATCTGTTGAAACATCTTATTCATGTTAATGCTAGTCTGGGTGTTGTAAAGTAAATGGTCAGAAACAACCTTTTACTTACCCCCATCACCAGTATTTGTGATTGATTTTAGCCTAACTATATACAAATAGAATAAATGGTGAGATGGGCTTTATGGTCATTTTCATAATTGGGTGATGCATGGTTACTTATGATCCCTTCTGTTATGGATATCTTTGGAAATAGACCTCTGGCATAAATACATATTGCTGAAGCAATTTTTAAGATTTATGCAACTTTTTGAATATACAAATGAAACATAAAATAAAGACCTTCTAAAGCTCTATGTTCCAAAGACTTAAATCGGCTTTCTAGTTACAGGCTCAGTTCTTCAAATCATTCATGCACAAAGCTCTTCTATAGTCAATTGTTCTCTGTATGGAGAGTTTGTGGGATTAGTCCTCATGTATGTTTGCTCCTAGAAATGGAGTACCAGATAAAAATCTCTCTAAGCTCTGAAAGATTCTGATTTTAGAGTAAATTCTTGATTTGAAAGAAATCTCATAGCTTAGCAGGTAGATTTCTTTGTAACAAGGAGCAATTAATATTTGTAAACATAAGCATTTGCTGTAAGTTGAACAGTTTCAAAGTTCAGAGCCAGTAGTTACATGTTTAATGACCCATTAGTAGCCATAGATAATAAGGAGAGTAGTGTAAATCAGTCATCAGAAAGTTAGTTGAAGAGATGAGCAAGTTATCGCTAGATTTATTCAACCCAAGTTAAGACATTAATTCTTAGCATGCAGCACATGAAAGGGAAATGTGATGAGCCTTGTCAGGAAGGGTCTCCTATTGTGGGAAAAAAGCCAGAAAAGCTTAAGTCATCAAGTTTTTAATGTTGCCTGTGTTGCGAAGCTTTTGGCTGAAAGGAGATTAGGAGTGGGGTTTTTTTGGGGTTTTTTTGAGAAGGGATTTTATAAATACTTGCATGCTACATAAGTGAGAGGAATTGTACTGTAACCAAATTTTATACACCAGCTGGCCACATTGTAATGCAGAATTTTGCAGTCTTTAAGTGCATGCACATTAGGGGTTTAGTTCTGATCAAGAAAACAGATTTGAATCAAATCCTCCAGGTCATTCCCACTATGGTTCATATCCACAAGTGGTGGAGTGGGTACCCCAAATTCTTTCCTGATTAAATTTAATTGAAATTCCAGGAGGTCCTCCAACATAGGGAAATTGCTAAAGGGTTGGAGTGGGAGTGTTGGAGATAGGGCAAAATTAATCCAGATACACCCCCAATACAGGTGTATTGCACAGAGGTGATCTGTACAGCTGCTGATCAGTACCAGTTGTATTGGCTATAGATCTGTTGCTGTTGTAACACACTGCTAAACACAACCTCTTGCAACTACTCCACCTTCATCAGTAATTGACAGCATGCTACATGCAGAATGGTTCCGAACAGGCCGATACTTTCTAACATCTGATTATTAAAATTCTATAGATATAGACCATGATTAGAGTTATCCTTTGTCTCTAAGCTGCTGTGTAATGTAGCCCCTGTTATCTGAAGGCCACTGTCTCAAATTTACTACTGAAACTGATGAACCTTACAGAATTGATGGCTGAGAAATGTGCCTGTGAAACTTGCATTGTGACAGACCCAACAATAAAACAGAAGATGCTTTTATACAAGCCTTCTCCTTCTGCATGCAGTGTTTTCCAAGCACTGTTCTTTATGCTCCTCATTTTGCTACTTTGAAGCCAGTTTTGAGGTTTGTGGCAATTATATCAGAACAGCAAATCATGTTTAGTAACAGCAGATACTTCTTTTTCAAGATATTAAGCACATGTGACAAGCAGCGGCACAGAAAACAGCAGCAACAACAAAAGACTAGCAAAAGGATGAAATTGTATCAATGAATTTATTAATAGCCTGTGTACAAATGTCAGTCCTAAAAAATCAATGTATTCAGTATTTTAAACACTTTGAATTGATAATAATTTTATCATAATTGTGTATACTGATTTATCAATTCAAATGGTATCTCAAATTTGGATGTTCATCCCGTTTTGCTTGTCAGTAATTGAGTTTTTGTCATTGAATTGCTATTCTTGACTCTATAGACCAATGAAAGATCCAAGTTTAAAAAGCAGTTAATGTACACAAACATTAATCAAAAATTGCTTGATTATAGTTTATTGTTTGAAAGAGCCATAGATTGATGATTCTGTAGGATACACACTGATACTAAAAACTAAGCATAGTTCTGGAAGCTAATAATACAAGATAAGGTAACACTGCAGCTTTTATTTTGCTTCACAGTGTGTCAAGAATGCAAAAAAACGTAATGACCTTAATTTGTCTCAGAACTTTAGTGAAGAATTCTGTATTCTCTTCATCAGCTGTTTGCATTGTGGCACCAAACCTGCTTCTTGATACAATACTTGCATGAAACCAATGAATACTACAATCCTGATTCTTATTCACTGAATACTTCTTATTCAGTGCTTTTGGGTAGTTGTTCCTATCCATACAGCAAAATCTGTAACAGTAAGTTAGGATTTACATCGGTAAATATCTACTCCTCAAAATGTAATGGTCAGCAGAATGACAAGGATAGTTGAGGCTTATACCATAACTTTAGCCCAACGCACTGAAGGAGGTAGTGTGGGCTTGGAAACAACCTGTCTGCAAAATGGGAATAGTGAGTGATCAATGAGTTCTTTACTGTTCCTTAGACATCTTGCATCTGTACCTTCTGACCTACGTTAAGTTAAACGGTGACAACCCACGTCCTGAAATTATGGTTCTTTGGTTTAATCCTACTGTTTCAATTAAAAAGAAGGTTGACATTCTCCAATATCAGTAGAAACTTTACTTTTCTGCTCAACTATCATCAAGCACCAAGTATTTTTAGGTCAATTTATTACCTAGCATCAATACATGATATAATTAACCATACTAGAACATATTAGATAATAAACCACATAATTATGAAACATTGGGCTTTTTTTGATAGCAGTGCTAAGTGAGTGAGCCCTGTTTAGGTTAGTGTAAGTCTATTCATCTTCTGTAATTAGTGCATGGAATTAAAAATGAGATATGAACAGATTTTCTGGGGTAGGAGTAAACCAAGTCAAAGTACTATACAGATACTGTTTTTTAAAACAAGGCAGTATGTTAAGACTGGTTTTGAGGTTGCTCTTAGTATTAAAGTTTTAAAATCCAGTCATGGTTTTGTCAGTTTTTTGTTATTACTTTTTTATTCAATTGTATATCAAAACAGATCAGTGTGCTTATTTTTATGAAGTTGCTAATCAAAAAAATAGGAGATTTTGTAATAATTTTTTTTTTTGCATACAGAAGGAGATAGTGGCACACACATTCTCAGAGAAACAGTTCTGAGGAAAAAAATTATGGAAGAGGGGTTTTATTAATGGTAGCTGTTGAAGGTGAATTGGATCATGATCTGGACTTGATCACTCAATAATATTTTTGATACAATTAGCCATGTCTTGTAGAAAGTGTCTAAGTGTTGATATGAAATCTTCAAGTCATCTAGAACTTATGCAAAATGTATGTACCATATTTGCAGTGGAATTACATCCTCTGAATTTCTATAATTTTTCTGCTAGAGAAAAGAGCTGTCTCCTGTTCTGTATGTTAGTTAATAGGGGTCAGGAAATCTTTCCATGTTTTCTGAGTCTTAGGTTGAGTCTCTTTTGTTTCTCACTGCCAAGTTTATTTTTCAATAATTTTGTAGCTGTTTCCTGATCTGGTTACAGTCTTTCAAATACTCACAAGAGTGTGACATGAGCACCAGATGTGTAATCCTGTTAATGGTCTTATGCTACTGCATAGACATACAGCAAACTTTTTAATTTTTATTTCTCTGCCTGTATTTGTCCTGGTAAATTCAGCATTGTATCACATGTTCTCTTCCCCCATGATGTCTAAAGTCCCTTTTGATGTCATTGATTTCAGATGCAGTCCCCTGTCTTCTAAGCTTGCCCTGTACATTTTCCAATGATGATACTGGATTCATGATTTTAGGCATATGTGTATGTGGCTGATAACATTTATTCAGCTAATTCCAAATATGTTCACTTTTCCAGGCAATCCTTGTCAGGCTTTTCTTTCAGATCATGGGAATATGAAACAAGTTTGGGGTGAGAAAGATATCTGCAGGTCCCTTTCCTTCTCCAGCAAACATTCATCCTGTATAGAGCTAATTATTCTGACACCGTGTCATGTGGCACATAATCAAATGCCTTACAGAAATCTCAGCATATTATTTCAAAGCACTTACCTTATCAAAAAGAGCCTCTATGTAATTGGAAAAGATAGAAAGTTATTTTGACAGGACTGGTACTCAATAAAGCAATGTTGATTGATGTTAACTGAGCTCTAGCTTTTAATTTATTGCTTATTGTATATTAGGATCAGTGTCAAACTATATAGTCTGCAATTTCCCATAGAACTCTATGCAAATATTTGACAATATTGGATTTTTCTACTCTTACTAGAATTCTGCCAAAAAGAGATCACACAAATAATTGAAGTAAAACTGCATGTCTGCCTGTTTGAAGAACTGCAATACACCAAACAGCAAACCAGCTGTGTGTAGTTAGGAGGAGTCATTTGGAAATCTACCGAGTTGCCTATTTTGTTGATTTTTGCTGTTTTTAAGGCTATCACCCAAGATTAACCTAATGCATTCTGTTAGTGAAATAGGATCAAACTACTCAGTGGAAAAAAAATCCTTCAATCTTTCTTCAACCTTTATTCTGGCAAAACTCTTGCCAACTTGAAAGTCAGTTCAATTAGCATTAGCAGGCCTCAGTAAGAGTGGCTGCTGTAGGATTCAGAGGGAAGGACTTGTGCTTTCAGTGAGATGGACATATCTCATTGGAAGTTTTACAGAATCTGTCCCTTTGTTTCAAGAGTAAATAAGAATTTCAGGCCTTACTGTGTCTTTGTTTTGTCGTGTATTTGTGCAGACCATATAACTCAGATATGTTCCAAGTTAACTGTAAAAAATTTACTCACATTTCTTCTGTGTTAAATGATAGCTAAGTTTATAGTGGACTGTCAGATTTCTTTACTTAATTCAGCAACGTGCAAGACATCTATCTTAACATCTGGTTTTTAATAACAGTTGACATCTGGGAGCTCTTTTTTATTCCAAGAATGGACTAGGAACAGTAGTGATACTGGCAGTGTATATTTTCAGGCTAGAATTCCTGTCCATTTCAATCATAATTAATTACCATTCATTTTATTTAGTTTTTTTTATTTAATTAAGTGCCAGCAATATGTTACACCAGCTAATTTTCAAGGCTTTGAAACTAGAGCATGATTTTTTTTAACATTTCTAAAATATTAATGGATAAATTTTAGGGATAAGATCTAAGATATGATTTTATTTGATTTTGAAATGCTAAATTAAATGAAAAACACTCTGTTGTGCACCTCTGTGCTCTAGATGTTGAGTATCACCACATTTGGCACAGAAGAACTATATATAGAGATAGATATGCACATATATATATATCTCTGTGTGTATAGACAAGGAATCATTGTAAAATTGTAATCTTCAGTAAATGTATCTGGGAAAAAACATTTCACTCTCCTGGTTTACTTCATGGGTTTTATTTTATTCTTTTTAGCTTCAAGTTTATAATAAATCTGAAGAAAGACTTTCTGCTTTCAGCTTATCTGCCATAAAACTATCCCTTTTAAAATCAAAGTTGTGAAATTATGATTTTTTGTATTTGCTATTCATGTTATTTATCACTAAAACTCTAAATAAATGAGTAATCCTAATGGTTCAAAAATGGATTAAAAAACTGAAGAAAAGCTATCTAATAGTATTCAACAATGTGCAGCATTTATGGTTTGTTTAAAAGACAGATTTAATAGATAGCATATTGAAAAGATAGAGTTTTTGATTATTCAGCACTTTGTAGCTTTTAACCTGACAGAATGTAAGACACTTTGATTATAGTAATTACTTTGCTTACTTAGAAGATTTGATCTTTTCTTTACTGCCAATGTTAGTTCGACTTGCATGCAATTAAAAATAGATAATCTTTTAATATTTAATCTTATAATCTACTTCCTACACACTGTTTCAACTGGGAGGGAAAAATGTTTACATCACTGTTGTTTTTTGGTTGCTATAGATGCAGATTCTTGTATACGTAACACAAGCTTGTTCAGTTGTTTCTGCTGGCTTACATTAAAAAAAAAAAAAGTCATGTTTTAACAGCCAAGAAAATTGTATTTTATATACACAAAAGTAACTAACCTTTCCTTCTTTCCTTCCAATGCTAACACCTTTCGTGTGCATCTCCCCATGTCTGGCACCCAGGATGATGAGGAGGGTATATGGGCATAGCCGTTCCTATAAACCAAAGTTCCAGTTTTGTTTTGAGGGGTGAGAAACTCTCTTTTCTATCTTTTTCAAATTGCTGTCTAATTTTTGTGTTTTATTCAAAACTGCGTGGAGCTGTGTGTTTCTTGACAAGTCTGTTTGTGAACCCTGTGAAGATGTTTTCTCATATTCAATGAACAATGAGAAACTGTCTAATGGTTTAGTGGTCTAGTAGTTTAGGTTTTTTCCTAACTTATTGTGTCCTAAGGTGTAAGTAAGGAAAAAACTTTAGAAGAAGTCTATTTGTATCTGTTTGTGTCTGTCTAAACAATTTTCTTTTTTCAGTTGATAAGAATGTTTTTAAACTAGTATTGATCTCTTATATCATCTCAACAATCCCAGTAAGAACACTATGATATTTTTGCAGAATGAGCATGAAAATTTGGTACTTCTGAAAATTTGCCACAGATCAAGCACACAGTTTTACTGAAATAGAATTTATAATATGCATGGAAAAAATGAGACTACCTCTTAAGCTGAAATGTTTTAGTGAAATTTAAAAATAAGCAGCAGCTGCTAAATAAGGAAATTATAATCTGTCTATGCAATACATGCTCTTTGCCTGATATGATGTGATGGAATAACATCCATACAATAATTTGGTTGTGATATTTAACAGTACAAAGTGGAGCTTATTTTGCTTGTCTCTCAATGATGAATAAACACTGTATTGTCATCATGTATCAGTTATTGATCGATGCATTTCCACTTGTTTGGTGCTGTAGGTAATTTGTAGCTCATTATCACCATGGTCTCAGCATTGCTGATACCATCACCATGGGTGGTTTGCTCACAGAAAATGTTACTCACTACTGCTTACTGGAACAATTTTATTTACTACAATGGGCCTGTTCAGAGGAGCAAAATTGACTCACACAAGTAAAGATTAATGTGTTATTAAAGCTGCCATACTTTATATTGTTTTGGCCTCTGTCACCCCAAGTCAGAGACTGCCCAATTTGGTTTGTTTCCAGTAGTGTTATAAGCCATGTTGCAAGTCCATTGTTTTATTTGACATGAATACAATTTCAAAATATTTTTTGTTCTTTATGCTTACTTATTAGAATAGTTGTGAAATGCAAAATTAGTGCTATCCATAATGAAGAATTTGCATTTTGATTTTAAAAACATATTAAAAATTAAAATTCTATCACAGAGAAGTTTAAGATTCAACAATTTTAAAACAATATAATGTGCACTGTGATACCATTAACATTCAAAAGACAACAACCTTGGTTTATCAGAGTATAATTATAAAACTTTCTTGGTTTTGTGCTTTCTGATTCAGTCCTCAATGGCATGTTTGTATAGGCTATATGTGTAGCTAACCTCTGTGTTTTTGGACACACGTGTTGAATGCAGTAACAGTAGGAAAGGATGTGACTCATATTCTAAATTTTTCTAGTTAACATTTTCTTTTTTCCTGAAAATAAGCAGCCTTAGAAAGAATCTGGAATTGTTCTTTTTCACATAAAAATGTTAAAAAAAGCTTTCTGGGCTTTCTTAGTGTTGTGTTTTAAGTAATTAGCAAGTTCTATTAATTGTAGCTGCATGATATTTTAATAGCAGTTTATGATGTTATTTCAAAATAATGTAATTTTCAGGTTTTTCTCAGCATAATTCTTTGGTTTTGGGTGTGGAGAGCAGGTCTTGTTTATTTTCTTGGCCCATATTATTGGCCCCATAATATTTCCAATTTAAGAGCAGATATTCCTCTCTCATGCATTTGTTCAAATGCCTAAATAGTGTATCTCGTATCGTTATATGGCAGAGCCTTGACAAGTAACTTGTTTGCTGTTTCTTTTCAAGGGGAAGAGCTCTGAAAAGGTAGTATAGCAAGTAGCAGGTCACAGGTATAACCCATCCTCCAAACTGAACTCATGAGTAGACCTGTCCTTATAGGTAGAATAGACATGACTTTGTGGAACAGCTGTCATAAAGTCAAAGTTCATGTCTTAGACCTCCCTCCCCGTGGGAAAAAATTAATTTAGGTTCCAGACCTATAGACCTTTCTGGAAATACATGTGGTAATACTGAATTTCCTCATATTCACCATTAAGAGCTGTAAGTATACCTTACAAAAGATAGACTTCGAAAAAATAATGGATAAATGTCTCTATTGTGCACAGACTTGAGAGCTAACAGCTTGACTTGGCTGTGTGACCACAGGAGTTTGCATTCTCCACTCATCTCACCCAGCAGTGAGGTTGGTCAAGTAGAGCTGAGATACTTAGCTCTTGTATTTAACCAGAAAAAAAATATTGATTTAGTTCTCAGAATTCTTCTCGAGGAGTAAAAGTTATGACATGAACTATTTTCAAGGTCTTTATTTCTACTGTCTGATTTCAAGCAGAGCAGCAGTTAAAAGTTACTTGAATGTAAGGGGGTTCTGTGGTACTGTCTGCCACAAAAAACTAAAGCCCTGGACCTGTTAAGGAAATTAAAATTTTTGATAATTAGATTATTTCCTGTTTCTACCAACAATCAGTGCTAAGAATCAAGAGGCTAGTACAGTTGAATTTTGCAGGTGCCATCTTTGTAAAATATTCTTTTGCTTTTTGAAAAGTCTGGACATGATAATTAGTTATATTTATATTTGATATATTTGACATATATATTTGATATTTGACATGATAATTAGTTATGTTGTTATAACTTGCTGTATGATATTCCTTTTAGAATCCATTTCATGGTGCTGTAGTTCTGGTTAGAAAGGAATCATACCTGTGATTTGAGTTTTGGAACATTTTAACAATTTCTATTGCCATTTAAATAAGACACAGAATTTGTCTTGAATGAAGGTGGCTCAAGGCTAAGTGAATTAAATTGCTCAAATGTTTAGAAATCAGGGTGAAATGCATTGTCTTGAATGTTGCATTACTATTTAAAAGTAATAAGTTAAAAATCAGTGAAGTCCCTTTAAACTTTACCATTTCAGTGCTCAACAACTACAGAGGAGTGACATGAAATGATGCTGGAGATGTAGAGTGGCAGGATGAGAATGTGTTGTAAGGTTATAGAGAGCTAGTTACTCATTAAGGAACAGAAAAGGTGTTCAGGGAAATCTCACTGGCCAGCCAATTTAGTAGCAAATCTAGCTGCACTGCTAGAGTCTTGTTTGTAACAGGATCTCTTCCCCTCTCCTCAGTCTTACAGGGGGAAAAAAAAAAACAAAACAGAAAGAAAATCAGGAGGTGATGATAAGTTTTAAGAATTAAGCCTATATAGCAGTCTGTCATGGGTAACTAAAGCCATGTGACCTTCAGAAAATATGTTTTGTGGCACAGCTGAGAAGTGCAGGTAGAACACAAGTGCTTGTTTTCCCTTTCCAGTTCTTACCACTGAAGTGCAGCAGACACTGAAAAAACAGTTGGGATTTTGCCACAAGCTGTATGTCTGTAAGAGAAATCAACACAAACTTGTTTGTACAGTATTTTGTTTGTACAGTACTGCAGACTTCGTTCTTTGTCAGATGTGAAGTAAATCAGATGCTTCAAAAGATGCTTAGGAGTGTTTGGACAAATTTATTGTCTGTGATATCCTCAGAACTGGGTTACCTTTGCACCTGAAACAAAGAGCGACTGAAGCTTTTGCCTGGCAGCAAAATGATGTCTGGCTTTTGAAAACAGAATCATAAAGCTAGTCTGCTAAATTTGGATTTAGGAGCAGAACATAAAGGATGTGATTTGAAATTTTGCCTTAGCAGACACTGTGAAGGAATTCTTCAGGTGGCATCCGTGTCATTCAGTGAAAAACTCCTTCAAAGCAGAAATTATCTACAGCATGGGTGAAAGAATATTGCTCAGGCAAATATTCACTTCTAACTATTGGTTCTGTTTCCTATGCTTCAGGGAAGAGAGGGAGAAAGCTGTTTTAAAGCAAATATGCTGCCTAGCTTTGTCTTTGCTGAGATGTGGTGAACAGTTCTCTTTCAAGATGCCATTACTAATAGCAGTATAAAGCACAACAAAATTTGGTCATGTTACTATATAAGGATATGTTGAAAGTCATTAACTGTTGGCTATTGTTCTGCTTTTTGTTTTAGTTATTTCAAGTCATGATTTTGTAAAGAATTTTGTAAAGAATTTTTAAATAATTTATTTTTCTTTATGTTTGGATATTCTGTTTTGCCTGTTTTGGAAAAAACAGCCTCAGTAGCATGCAAAGCTATGGAAAAATAAGGAGCATGACTGTTTGCAGTGTTCGTTTTAATTTTCTCATAGAGTGTATGAATACCAGCTCTATGCTTAATTAGCTAAATGGGTGTTGCTACATCGACTGGAGCCCAAGGGCATTTTGGATTTGTGACTTTTTAGACATGATTGTTGTTTTACTGCAACTTAGTTTTTATTAAACAAAAGGAGGAACCTCCCAAGGAATGTTTATTTTGCAAGTCATGGACAGATTTGTGCCTACTCTTCATTCATGTTAAAATACTTTTATTCATAATGGAGGACATTTATAGCTTTTATATCAATTGGGAAATTTTGTATTAGTGACAGAATTACCTTTCTTTTCTTCTGAAAGACATCATTACTACTGCTAGTATTTTCAGGTACTAATTGCCCACTGCTGAAAACAGAGGGTTTTCATTAAAAGTAGACATTTGTTTAGGTCTATGTATTTGGTTATTTTTATTGACTATACACTGGAAATATGTGAATCACTTGACAAATATAAAACTTTTTTTGTCTTTCATATGAAATGGAACATCTGTAAGATCATCAGCACTGTTCCTTTGAAAAAGAAAAAACTAAGCTCTTAAATTTCTGTTGCAACACTGTAATGGCCCAATCCATTAGAGTTAAGGACAGAAGCTGAAAGCCTGGGCCCACTGAAGGCAATGAAATTCCTGTTATTTATTCCAGTACTGTTCAGTTTTCTCTCAGATCAGGTTTTTTTTGATTGCTCATACTCATAATAGAAAAACATCTGTGTATATACGTATATGTGTTCTCAAAACATTTGTCTTTTAATTTCTACTGACAGGCATTTATGATGTGTTATACGTGTTATTTATGAGACACTGAATCACCCTCATGTCTAGCTGTAGAACTATATTATATAAATTCAGTAGTTTTTTGTCTGTCACTTATACTTTAGCTATGTGACTCAGTCCATTCTGCCTGAACTTTGGCCTCAGCTTCTTCACTGCAGGTGCAGAAGGTGTGCAAAAAATTTGAAAATGTAGCTGACAAACTGAACTTCAAAGCTTTTGATGTAGTCAACTGGAAGACAAAAATCACCAGGCCAACAATTATCAGTCCTGCTCTTTTATAATCTTCCATCGTAAAAATAATTAACATACTAGAGCAATTTTTAACACTGTAGAAAGTGAGAAAAGGCAGTGTGTGTTTTCACACCCAATCTTTGTTTTGAAATGCTATAGTTGCTGCAAAGAGGAGTAGTTAATCACTGATTTCACACCAAAAAAAGTGATCAATTAATCTAGCTGTTGCCTAAAATCTGAAGCTAAGCTGACATCTTGACAAAAGTAGTGAAAATCTGCTTTAAAGATATGAATTCAATATTGGATTGCATTTGGATTGCAGTTCTACAAATACTCACATGAATGTGTGAAATTGCTATTATTTTAGTTGTCTTGAAAACAGTTTCAAGGAGTTGTTTATGAATATTAGAGTATGTGGATATGGGACTGCCTGCACAGAATTCCACTTGGAAGGTCTTGGTTTGTTTGGAAGTAGAAGTACCACCTGACTTAAAGACCTAATCAAAGTTCATATGGCCTAAACTTTTGAATGTAAGGTTTTACAATTGAGTACTTAAATCTGAAAAAAATATTTTTGAATATGTGAGATTTATATACATTTTTCTGGGAAGTTTATAAAAAATATGAGAAAATGTTCATTAGAGTGCAGAAAATATATCTCATTAAAATTTTCTAGTCTCTAGTATCTATTTTTAATATTCTTAGTTACAATGGTATAACACTGCTAAAAAAAAAAAAAAAAAAAGAAAACCTCCCTGTGCTGACCTACTTAACATCAGTGAAATGCCAGTTGTCATTGCATTTGTATCTTGATTTCCTCAAGGAAAAGCTCTGATAGGTGATGACTGCTGTCATAGATATCCAGTCCTATCAACCACAAGGCCTTGAGCCAGTTTGGAGTTGTATCCCTGTCTGCTTTATGCTTTTCTGGCAGCGGTTTCTAATGCAAGTTTTCAGATCACACACATGCAATAATGAAAGCACTTCACGTAGGTGTGGTGACTAGAGCTCAGACTGAGCTGAGTGAGGTGTAGATACAAAGAAACAAATAAACAAAAACATTTGGTGTTTTCCTTTTGCTGCCAAACAAAAGGCATTGGGCAGGATGTGATTGTTTCTAGTATAGCCTTGAATCAGAGGCTGAAGCATAGTAATTTACAAATAATTCTTTAACAGAGAGGAAAGTAGAGAAATCTAAGAGAAATATTTATTCACGTGATTTAATTAAGTTCAGTATCCAGCATCTTGGGAATGTTGTTTGGACAGCATCAAGCTATTTGTACACTTGTGCTGTAGTAGCAAATATTAATGTAATGGATTGCAAATGGTTAAGAAATGCCTGTTAGTATTCCTCATTTCACTATACTGTTGCACTCTAATTAGTCATCCATTTGGGCACCAATATTCTTATTTGTTAAAAAAAATCTATTGTGTTAATTGCTCATTTCAAGAGACCACTAGCAAAAAGCAACCCTAGCTGTGGTGGAGTATCCCTGCATATCACAGATGGCAGAGCCTTACTGCTTCCTCTTGCTTCAGTTTTGATCTTTGCTTTATAGACAATTAACTGGTGAAAATTGATTACAGGTCTGTTTTCCAGAAGAGAAGTGATGGTTTCACTGGTTCCATCCTAGAGCATTTCAGAACATCTATCTGGCCAGATCATGCACTCTTCTTCAGCCTGGCTCTGAGTTCTGCCAAAGTGAGCCAAGCTAGCTAAAGAGTTCATGTGTTAGTTTTATTTAAAACCAGATCTTTTTGGCTAAAATGAGCAAGCTACTCATTGAACAGCATTCCTGGAAGATTTGAAGAGGTAATAGTTTTGTAAGGGAGAAGGATGAGCAGCTGGAATTCTTCAACAGTATACCTGAATGCAGATGAGGATATCTGTCCACAGCCTTGGGCCAATGGGCAGAGGACTCTGCAAACAGCTGTGCCAGGATGATGTTATTACCACCCACCATTATCTACTTACTACTATTTTTCTGCTTGAGATTGTTACCCTCACAGATCTATCAACAGAAGAAATCAATCCCTTATCAACTTCAAGCAAACTGAACCAGGTTAGCATAAACAGTGATGAGTACCCATTCATCAGAGCAGCATGTTTATCATTGCCTCGTGTGGATAAGAGCACATGGATTAGTGGTAACATCCAGCTGATGGCTGCTGAAGAGCAGCTAGTGGCACTAACATCTTCAAGTGGAAAAGCTTAGTCTGGGAGAGAATTATATCCATAAGTTAAAAGCAAAAAGACCCTTACTGAAATCACTTTATCTTCAAAGGCTCTAGCACCAATTTAGGTAATCAGGTTATTAAAATAATTTAAATTTATCCAGTGCAGTTTTCTTGTTTAATCAGAATCAGAACCTCTTTGTTCATTTTGCAGATAGACATATTTCTACCAGATGCAAGCATGGAGATCAGTAATAAATGATATCTTCCATATATATAGGAGCTATAATTTTGCATAGTAACTCTATGTTAAATTATAGGAAAAACAGTTCTTCTAACAGTTTTTTGGTTGGTGTTTTTTGGTCGATCTTGCAACAAGCTTCTTCTGAGCTAATTACATTAATAATAGGTTAATTTTGTCACACATGGTTCTGGGACCCTGAAATGCATTAGGTGATAAATCTCAGACAAAGCTGAAAGTTTACAAGTGGCTACTGTTCCCTAATGTGACCGAGGCCTAAATCTGTGTTTGTTGGAGCCATCAAAGCAGCACAGTACAGTCTCATTCTTTGTGTCATGTTTTACATCTGCTGACCTGGCCTGCATGTGAGCTTATCATGAGGATTCATTTTAGTTCTAAGAATATGGATAGGGTTGAGTGTAAACACTGAGGTAAGTTTTTAATGATGTAGGAATTCTGTTAGCTAGGATGATTTTGATTATGGCAGTTAGAGGCTTTAGGTCTAACTTGCATTGGTTCTGTAGCCCTATAGGAATTTATACCTGTGTAAGTAATAACAGATCCTAACATTCTGATTGAATTAAGTTGTGTTCATGCCTTTTGCATGGAAAGTGCTCCAAGATTGCCTTTACATTTTTTAAAGTGATTGAATATTATATCCTCCTGCATTAAGTTGTAAAGGGGGGAAATGCTAAAGATGAACAGCTTTACTCCTTTTGCAAAATGTGGGTTTTTTAATAGTTCCTGGTCCAATGTTGTGCTTGTCTTCAATGTCATACTACCAAAAGAATTTTCCTACTAGGTCTCTAAATTTTCTTCTGTGCCTTACTCTATGGTGCAGCTGTGATTTAAACCTGTGGCTAGATTTAATGAAAACATAACTCCTTATCCACCCTATTTAACTTACCCACACTCATACACTGTCTGAGGCTGACAAAATTGTTAAGAAATTTACATAGATCCTGCAGCACCCATTTGTAAAATATTTATGAATGGTAGGTCATTCTTTAAAAAACTTACAAAACTGCTTGACATTTGCTAGCTTTTTTTTCCCCCCAGATTTCTTTACCAAACCACATTCAGCTTTTGTTCCATCTATTACACAATTCATCTTTTAAGAGAGCTTTTCTTCTTTTGTAAACTTGCTCAATTTCTAAAGTCAGTGTCAGAAATTTTAATAAGAATCTGTCTTATTGTTAACTCTTTTATAATTGAAACGAACTATTTTACAATAGCAGTGTTGCAGATAATTTTCCTTGAGGCTTGTAATCTATTTTCAGTATGTAATTAATAGATGGGAAAATATTTAGAACTTGAATTGCCATTCATTTTGAGGAAAAACGAATAATGCTCAAAAATATCTGTTAGTAGTAACAGTCTTAGAGTGGAATCTGCCAGCCAAAAAGGCCTCGCAAGACAGAAAAGGGCTTATTGTCAGTGAGCTAATTATTTTTTCATTTACATCTCTTTTCCTTAATGACTTCTATCATTTTTAATGAGAAGAAGTGAAGACCCCTTATTCAAAAACTGCAATGCCTTTAGAGTACCTTGTCTTTTGGATTTGTAGAAAAGAGAGGTCTTTCTATGAAAACTATTAAAGTTGTGTGTGAATCCTCCACAGATACAATCTTATTGCTTGAAGAATGTTGGGAAATGTTTTATCTGGAAATGATCCTTCAGTATAAGAATCAGAAATAAAATCCCCATTATTTCCCTCTTGAAAGCAGTGTAGCTTCTAGGAATGTATTTTAAGGCAAGCTGAGTGGGAAAACCTTGCCTTAGTTACAGAAAAAAAGACATTCTACAGAGAAAAAAACACAAGTTCTCTCGCTACATTTGACTGCTATTAACAGCAAAACAAAATGAATACTGTCAACTGTACTTTTACCAATGTGTTCTGTTTTTCCTTGAGGATTGATAGGTTTAAATGTACTGATTCTCTCCTTGAGTCTGTCTGTCAAATTTTGATCTGATGTTGAAGTGTTCAAAAGCTGCATGCATTGCAGGGTTTCAGCAAACTTGATCTTACAGGTTTAACTTAAATATTGTTTCCATTTTGAAGTCTGTCATATGGGTGTACCACAAAGAGTGGTTTTAGCCCTGATGTCTTGGGTGGTGGTATGCAGTAAGTAACAGAATACTTGGAATAAAGAAAAGTCCTGAAATGAATCCCTCTAGCTATGGGCCAGTTGAGAGCGAGAGAGACAGGATGTAAAGTAAAACCAGTATGTCTCCCTTTGATCAAAGGATAGATTCCCCACCACCACCCAGCAGGTGATTAACACATAAGTACATTCTCCCCTAACTGGGCGGATGGGACATAGCTAAGTATCTGCTTAGCACCCATAGAGCAAACTTCAGTTACTAAACTGATGTTAGAAATATTTTAATGCTGTCTTTGTGCATTCAGATTCGTGGTGTTACGTGATCTGAGTGCATGTAAACTGCTACTAAATTGCCTTAGAATACGAACTTCTTTCAAGGAAGCACCTTATGAAACTGCATTTTTATTTTCAGAAAAGAAGCCCTTTCCACATGTAAATAGTTACATATTTTTCAGTTCTGTATGCTTTCTGTATCTGGAGAACTTCATTAATAGTCAGCTGCACTATGAATTTGGAGTGTGGTGGAACAGTCCTGCAGAGTGTGGTGGGGCATGGTTTTATACATAAAAGTTGCTCAGAAACAGACTTGACCAGCTGGAAGATCTGTAAGGCACAGACTGTTTTTACTTCAAAAGTAATGACAGTGGGTGTTTTGGTGTTTTTCTAGCACTATAATACCGGGTTTAGGATTCTTTATTTTCTCATAACTTCATCATTTTTTATTTGTTACATGTTAAATACATGTTTGTTGAAGAGGAAGAACTTAGCACATGAAGCTTCCACTCTCCTGAAGAATTTACAATGCAGTGACAGACTAATATCAGCAAACTCTGTCATTGTCCCACTGACTTTTGTTAGGACAAAATCTGACACTAGAACTTTTGGCGAGAATGTCATCTGTGCTGTTCTCATTTTCATGGTGTTGATTCACTTTCTGGTGTAAACCAGAATGCAATGACCAAAATCTAAATATAAACCACCTCTGCTGTATTTCACGACTATTATGCTAGAAAAATCTCATCAATGAGTGTCTTTATAATAAGGAGCCTCACTTGAGTTGCCTGATGGAACATAATCTTAAGAAAAATTTTATTAATAATTATTTGTAGCACACATATTTTTTATGTGAAGATAATCAAACCATCTCTTTCACCAAGCAGGATGTACCATGTATCATTATTCAGACCAATTGTATATCAGAAAATGGAAAGCAGCAAGCTAATTGCTAGGCAAGCTATTTTTTTTTTTTATTATGTGAGATCAAATGTAGGTATACATATAACATATATGGTTTTTGCTAGGGTCCTGCAAACAATAATTAAAGTATTTATCCTGTTACCCAAGAACTCTACAATCTTTTAATATCATGATTGAATTTTGGAAAAATGCAAAGTTGCATTTGTGGATTCTAAGCCAATGTGGAATAAATAAATCTTAATCAAAAGAGATGCAAACATGAAGTGTAGATGTGGTATTCTAGAAAATAAAGCATCCAAATCTATAAAGAGCTGTACTGGGTATTGCCTTTATTGCAAGAGTACACTGTGGTTGCTCCAAATTATGTGCTTTGTTGCTTGTATTATAATACAAAATTAGCAAGCTGCTGTATAAGAAGAATATTGGTTATAAGCCAGTCACTTTTCCTTAGAATAAGAAGCAGTAGTTGGAATATAGAGGTGTATGACAAATTAATGTCATTAAATCAGTTTAAATTTTTCTATAGTCTTCTCTTAAATGGTGGGTAGAATGTGCAGAGTTTGCAAGAATGGAATATTCTTTTGTCAAATGTTTCAAAGATTAATGATCAGGTAGTTCCAACAGCATTGTTTTCAATGATGACAAATGAATAAAGGCTTTGTAGCAAGGAAAAAACAGGTGCAGAGATGGAGAATGATTTATTCTGGGTATTTGGAGGCTTTTTTAATAGCAGAAAAACTGCTTTCCTCTTCAGGGCCTAGTTTCATGTTGGTTTATGATTTTAGCTAAAGACTTCATCTTTCATGACATACAAAGTCATGTCATGATGCAGCTTAGCAAAGCAGCACCAAGTGATGTGCAAACCTGACTGCCAATCACTTGGTGCCTAAGCAGATAGGCACTATCCTGGATGTCCTCGGGGTGAATTCTTGTTTGCATTTCCTTTACAAAAAGCCTGTGGTTGTTATTACACCTGCTGGTGTTCAGTGTCACTGACCTCTCACCTAATGCACGATCAGGTGCTCTTTTTTAACAGGCAATCTGGCATTCAGCCCACTTAAATTAGGTTCATTTGTCATGTACTCCTATCTGCCAGCAAGCAAACTGGAGAAAAAGAGGTCAAAGTAGGGATTTTTCAAATGTAAATGTTTCCTGCAAGCTGCTGTTGAAACTTAGACATGTCATTCAAAATGCATGTTGCTGCCTGCCTGCTTGCTTAGCAAACTAATTGTCTTTTACAAGGACTTGCTTTTCTGAATGTCTTTGCAGGTTTTGTCAGAGGGTGTTTCATGAATTTTCTTATTGCCAAATATTGTTGTGAGCAATAAACAAATCACATGGCTGTATTTAAAACATATTTTGCCCAGATGTGTCTTTGAAATTCTGGATTAAAATGGGAAAAAAGTTTTAAACCAGTTACAGGAAGTGGGATCATGCAAAAGGCTGGTTCTAAGTGTCTTGTTACAACCAGTGCTTTAATATATGGGAAGTGTACAAATTTATATTAAAAAATGATATTAAATCTACATTTTAAATGTTTAAAATTTTGTCCCTGTTTATGATTTGTTTTTGTTTCTTTGTTTGTTTTTGCTAATTTGGTCACATGGACCATTGTGTGAGTTACATAGTAAGATGTATGCTCTGGTAATAGATGATGTTACTTTTTTACAAACTTAGTGGTAATTAGTGTCTTGAAGAATTGTGTGGATTCTGTCAAAGCAGTGAATGTTTCAGTGCCTGTGACAACACTACAGCTTGTAAAAGGCAGTGATGCTTGAATCAAGATAACTGCAGCAAAACATCTAGTAACTGGCATGGAGCATGTTGAGATGGGAGGATATATGCTTCCTGCCTTGTAGAATAATAATTTCTTTTTCTTTTTGCCATTCTTATAAAGGAACTGAAATTTCATCAAATAACTATATATTGTCATGCTTGGATCAAATTTTAGCCATATCAGCTAAATAATATGCTGGTTTTTTCTTCTGCTTTTTCATCCCCACGGTCAGTAATGAGGAGGGAAGATTAGGGTTGGTGATATGAGAGTGAGAAGGAAGAGATTGGTTATGAAGTTTGGAATTGGCTTTCTGGGACTGCAGATTGCCAAAAAGAGCTTTCTTCCATCTGATTGTTGCATGTGGTTGAGGGAGAGTCAGGCCTGGTGTCGTGTGAGTGTTTTTAGGCAGGAGTAGGTAGGAAGGAGCCAAAGAACTGGGCTAGTTTTAGCACCAGGGAGGGGTGTAGTTTGTTTTGGCAGGATTGAACATCTGAGATGATGAGTGAAAAGGTGAATAGCAAAACAGGTTATTTGGGTTATGTCCAATGAAAGTGGTAGGTAAATTGTGTGGTAGGAGTTAGCTTTAGGGATAGAATTAGGATACAGGAAGAACAACAAAGGACTGAGAAATATAAAAATATTCATTATTTCTTTACTGTCTTCAAGTTATTCTTCGGTGAATCTTCTCCATTATTTGTAGGTTCCTTTTTTTTTCCCCCCCAGGTTCTCTTATTTCCTTTTTCTCATGTCTCTACACCTTAATCTTTGGATAATCTCACCTGAAACAAATCTATTTACTATGTCTTTGCTATAGCTCATAATCTGCATTCCTACCCCAGATCCAATTAATTTTCTCCCTATTAGAATCAGGGCTATTGCTACCCTCAGGAAATATGTCTAAAGGAGTTAATCTTTCTTTTGCTTCTGTTTACTTGCTTTCATAGTCTACCTTTTCTAATATTATGTTTTAATTAATTTGTTTAAAGTCCTCAAATAGTCAAAGTACCATGACTTGTAACTTCTGCAGTCACATAAACTGAGCAGCACAGAGCTGAAACCTCAAGCAGGAAAGTAGAGGGAGGTGAAGTCTAGAACATAAAGGAAGAACAGGTTTTCTTTCTGCCTTTGTTTTGTCTGTGCAGTGCCAAAGCACCTTTTGTTTTGATGATTTTTACTTCAGGCTATGAATATGAATGCCCCTTTAGAAAATTGGCTTTCAGAATGGAAAAGAATTGTTTTATTCATGACTAAAGGTAATAGCTAACACATATAAACATCTGCTAGTCTAGAGGAGTCACTACATGATAGTTTTAATACAAAATAACCTGCCTGGGATTCAGTATGGATGGAGATGTAGCATACACATCGTCCTGCCAGCCCACAGAAGAATCATCTCATAGGGTCTTCCCTGTGAGTTAGACAATTTATATTTTTTACATTATTATAACAAAGCATAACCAAAACTATTTCAGTAGTAAGAAAAAGCCATAATTGGCACAGTGAATTAAATGATCTTTAATCATATACAGAACAGAGTACAGAAAAAAAAGTAGCTGAAGAAAAGGACAAATTTTAAGTAAAAAACCACAAAAAACTATTAAAGCAATAATATTTTAAGTGGTATTATTTGTTTTAGATGCTTTTATTTGCTTTTGTGAGCTAGTAATATCACATGAGCAGTGAGAAAACTTTTATTGTTCCTTCATGGGTTTTTGTCAGTTCTTACAACAGCCCTTTTCCCTCAGAAAAGGCTAAAAATTGTTCTTTTGTTCTCCAAAGCTAACTGAAATGACACTGGAAAAACCATTTTATCTGATTTTTCTTCTTGTCAGCTATCTAAATTAAACAAGACAGATAAGCAGGCTGCATTTAGGTTTTGAATGAAGTTTTTTTTAAAGAATTGTCCATTAATGGATGGAGAATTCTGACATATATAATGGATATAGAAATATTTATGTACAATGCAGTTAGATAAATAGAATAAAATTTATAATGATATTAGAGATTTCTTGAACTGGTTTTCTGAGGTAGAGAACAGCTAATGATTTCATAATGCATATCATATTACATCTAAAATAATGTATATTCAATTACATTTCAGTTTTGGATTGGGGAAACTGATATTTTTTATTGTACAAAACTTAGCATTTTTTGCATCTGTCTGATTAAGAAGACAGAGTAGAAAATTATGCAGGGTCAGTCACTTTTAAGGAAGTTTTCACTTTTATTGCTCAATGAATTTTTAGATAAACACCCCCCCTCCAACTTTTCCAGGTTAATAATACCCTCTCTTCTCTTTTCCAGTTGGTGTGAGGTAGAATAGAGTTAAAGCATTTGAAAAAGTCTTCCTAGAATTTCACAAATTCTAAATAATCTTCAAGAGCTAGAGAGGATTTGGGGAAGGTGTAGAAAGTTGTATGGAAGATAACACCAATTTCTTTTTCCCTCAGTGTGGATGGATTATCATCCACACTGTGTGTTTAATTTTAAAAAGTCAGGAGCTTGTCTGCCACTCATCTTCTCTGCTGCTCTCTTCACCCTACAAAGGCAGTTAAGGGCTGGTAATTGACAGATTTGCAAATCTACTCCAAATGTAGCTTAATCATAGGAATTCATCTTACTGTTCTCCCTTCAAACAAACAGATGCATGATAACTTCTGTTTGTCTATTTTTCTGTAGGATGTGAAGAAGAGATTTAAAAAGAATATGTTAATACAGACTGAACAGTGTGAATTTACTCCATTGAAATCATCAATGACTCAAGACTTTGGGTGTGTGGTAGAGTAAGAATTTTAGCTCTTTATTGCCAATTTCCAAGGCAACTGCTGAAGTCAGTCTTGAACACTTGTTCTCACTTTAGCAATTTCTGGCAGAGACAATGTTGTATTGTATAGGGCAGCTTGTATGATATCTAAAGCAGAACAAAAATTTGGAAACAATGAGAGAATTTGGCATTTATTAATCTGTAGGGTGTATACATACTTTAAATAACTTTATGATGTCAACATCTCTGTGCTTTAGAGTCAATAATCAAGAGCTTTACAGATTTAGCAGAAATAATTCCATTTTTAAACAAGATTAACATGTCATAAAAAAATCTCAACATGAAACTGGAATGCAGTATGATATAGTGCACCAAGGCTTACGTTTCCAAATCCTTTTATGTACTCTTTCCTGAACACAAAGCCCAGTACATACATGCATGTTGCAAAAATGAATCAAGTATAAGTCAAGCATCAATATGTTTGTGCACATATTTTTGCACCTGTATTTGAAAATATTGATTTCCATAAATTACTATGACTCAGTACATTTGCATTTGTTATCGTGTTGTTTTCCAAAACATTTTTTGACAACAGATGAATGGATCACATGCTTACAGGTACGAAGAAATAACATACCCTTTTGATAGCTGAATTTTTGTCATTTGAAATCTACTAAATTTCCCTTTTCTTCCTGTTTTCTTAGAATTGTACACTATTTGTGGCATAAGAGGTGTATCATGGTAAAAAATATGACCTAAATGCTCGGACACCATCAAAGAATTCCATATGCTAAAAAAAAACGTGAGAAGGTTTGATTCACCAGATTTAAGCTGTCTTTATGTCCAGGCAGAAATCAGGTCTACCAGATTCCAGATCAGGTCTGTAGTGTTTTCCCAAGGGTTTGCCACTTAGTAAAAAGGTGGCTTGTTGTGCAGAAGTCTTAAAAGTATAAACTCAGCTATTTTGGTTTTGTGGTTAGGACAGTGCTGTTTATTGAGTTTCCAGGTAGGAATCTGGTAGGTTATCTAACACTCAATAAATAACAGTATGGACATTGATCTAAAAAAAAAATCAAGATGCTTACAGTGTCATCATTGGATATTAATCAACTAGTCAATCTGCTTATTTGAAACAATATGATCAAAATTACAATATGTCTTCTGGCATAGTTTCCTGGTTCCATAAGGGCATATTTTGATATGCTATTCTTGTTTACAACAACTTCAAAGAAAACTCATTAATTGCCTTCCATACATGCTGTGTTTGGTTGGTTTATTTTTATGTTTGCAAGCACACTCTAAGACTGAATTGTAAATATTTTGTGCTGATTAGATTAACCATTTCCTAATTATTTTAGCTTCTGAATGCTTGAAAATTTGTCGTGCATCGTAACATACATCTCTAAGCATTCATGGTTGAAAAAATATGTCATAGCTCGCTCTTTAGTAATAAGATATGTTTTTAATGGACTATTTTATTATCCTGACATGTTCAAGGAAGTCCAGATCTAAATTCCTTTGGCCAGTTGGCTTGACTCTTCTTCCAGGGGTTGAGGAGTTATGCCAAAGTTTTTTATTCATCCTTATTTACACGGAGTGACTGGAAGCTTTCAGAGTCAATCATTCCAATCACTCATACCTGAACTGAACCCACATGAATGTAAATCCATCTGGCATTTACCCATCCCTTTTAATTTGCATATTTAGCTATATGGTTTGTATATTTCTTGTAGGCTTAGTCAAATAGTGTTTGTTATTTTGTGAGGCCAGCTTGACCAGTAGCATCCTCTAGGAGCCAGTGAAAGAAGAAGAGGTTATAAAGGGCACACTCAGGAGCCATACCTCAGTTGCTGTTCAGCCAGAGTTTAAGCAGAACATGTGCCTGCTGGAGTGTGTGTTAGTGAATGTCCCTTTAACTAGCTGTGTGGTATGAGGGCCAACGTGATGAGGTAGAGCATGCCAGTTTTCCTTCCCAAAGGATCTAGTTGTTCATATTGGCAGGAAGTTTTACTTACCAAAGTGGTTAGCAACTGGCAAAGTGAGCACATCCAGGTCTGAGGTATTCCTTAGACACATTTCTTCATGGGAATTTCTTAGGCTAACAAAGGTACAGTATGCAGTGTGCTTAATATTCTGTTTTATTTATCAAGGCTAAGAAACAACTGTATGAGTAAGGTCAATATACAGTAAAAGTTATTTTAGGTTGAAGGTCAATATGTTGGTCCTTGTGGTTTGTTGTTTAAATCTTTAGAGATTTTATGTATTAGCAGCTATTTCCTGGAAGCAATAGGAATGATGTGAAATCCTAGAAGGATTTTCACTTTATATTTTTCCTATCTTCCTTTTAGTGGAGAACGGCACTCATCCTCCTAAAATTAGTTTATTTTTTGGTTGTAAAGTTTATATAATTTTGAGGACTTTTATATTTTGTATGTGTTAAAGAAAACGTGTGACTGTTTTTAAAAAGTACACAGATCTCATTCATATTAAAAAAATGAGATCAATTGAAGTGTTATGTTTATGAAACTTTTACTCTCTACTCATCTGCACCAAATAAAAAGCTACAGAAGGTCCTTGTTTAAGCTAGCAAGGCCAAGGAATTCTCTCCTTCCCCCACAGACATGATGTCTCAATGCACTGTCCTAACACTGAGGTGATTCCTTTTCACTACTGTGTTTGATTTAAAGCATTACTTTTATTGAAATGACTATGGTTTTCATTTTTTGCCTAAAGGAGCTTGTTTCGCCAAATAATTCATTGAATGATAAAATTAATTTCTACTCTTATTAAAAAACCAAAACCCACAAAATTGTTGTCAGTCAAAACAAAGAAACGGCCTGCACCAAATAGCAGCTTTAAGGTAGGAAAAAATAGTTTATTTAAAATAATATTTTTCTTGTTCATATTGGTGTCAACATTAAGACACACCACACTTTGTCTTAAAGACTTTTGATGGGGTAATGATGTATTTAGTAGTTTGTGATCATTATGAGAGCCTGGCTGCTGGAAGACCATCTCTGTGGTTATCCAGGGGAGATCAAGGTACATAGCTGATGCAGAACAAGCTGATGTAGAACAAGGCCTTGCTTTGGGTCGCATCTGTCCTTCTGGAAAAGGGAGCACAAGGCTTTGAAAGAATGTTACTGCTAAATCCATCCTTGTACCTCAGTTACAAGCTTTCCTGCATGTGAAGTTTAATGGCAGACGAACTCTTTCCACAATAAGGCTCCTGTGTTAGCAGGTTTTAAGGCTTGCTGCGTGTTCTGATATCACTGTCCTCTCAGTAAGATGACAGCAGCTGTTCTTTGATTGAAACATGAAGAAAGATGTGTTGAAGTCAGATAAGCATCACTGCTAAAGCAGCTTTACCTCCCAATTTGCTGGTCTTTGTAATATGGCTAGTAATAAGGGATGCTGAAATTGAGCTTTGCATTTGATTTAAATTAAAATCTTACAAGTTGTGTAAATCTAAATAATGTTTTTGTCATATAGCTCTGCTTCTTGAGACAAACTGCACTCACGTTATTGTAAAATAAAAAGCACAGAATAGGAGGAAATCATCTGATCCCTGCTAGTAGTTCAGCATGATTTTTTTTCTTCATTCCTTATGATTATGATTTGCCTTTTTGATGATTTATCAGTCAGTTTATCAGTTGTATTTTTTTTTTATTCCGAAGTGATTTGTGGTTGGCCAGCAGTAGTTTCTTTTATCTTCGTTTCCAAAGCTGCACTTGTAAGACCACATTCAGCAGCAGATTAGTTCTCAAATACCTTGGTTCAGTTTTCACAGTTGCTGCCAAGGAGGCCTCTGTCACTGACCATTTTGTACTTTGTGATACTTGTAATTAACAATTACTTATAGCAAGTCTGCCTCTGTATTCTGCACAAAGAAAAGTAAGCCTTACTGATGCAAAAGGCTAATGAAGATAAGGAACATGAAAATTTTCAGGAAGCTTTCTGATTTTCAAATGCTGTGAAGTATAGTGGGCAAACAATTTCTTGGTGATATGATCCCAAGTGCTGTGGCAGATACTGAAGATTTTTAGAATTTAGGTAGGGCTAAAGAAATGCTCAGATCTGGTTTCAGCTGATCTTGTTTGATTTTTCGTTATGTACAATGATGAATGGCATTCTTTTAAAAACAGGGAACTGGTTCTAGTGTCTGCTTAAATCCACTGGATGCCATTTAAATGACATTAAGAATAAATGCATTGGGCAAGGTGTATTTCCAAACAATACATCAGATGAGAAACTCATCTCCCAGCTTTTTAATGACTTTCAAAAATATGTATCTTTGCCAAATTCTCGCTATGAGATTGAACCAGTAAACTTTTCAATTAATCTCTGGATTGGGGTTTACTGTCTTTGAAACTGTGTTTCAGTTTTAATTTGACAAACATCAAAACATTTTCAAAACAACAAAACTTCATATACAGTTGCAGTTGAAGTTAAAAATATACTTATTTTTAGGTAGGGTTTAGTTTCTCTCCATGATGATCTATTTAAAATCTTAGAATTGCATTTAAAATAAGAAAATAAGAAACAATATTACTTCGGCATATTAAATTTACAATACTCTGAGATAAGCATTTTCTGACATTTGCAGAAGCTGTTTTTGAATTTTTGTGAACTACTTGATGTCTGTATTGTTACAAAAATTAATTGTGACTGTTGGTGTACATGGAGACACCTTTGACCAGTACCCCAAGCATATTTTTAGCCCTCAGAATCATTAACTCATACATTGTCTGTAGTCTGAGGTAAATTATTCTCAGGACTAAAACTTGGTAAAAGACGTATTTCTTAAGATGATAACCACCCAAATCCAACCATATCTTACAGAAGACTTCTCTTATAGCATAGTATTTGTACAAATTGGAGTTCATTTAAGTAAAGCTTATTCACTGATAAGAGGACTGTGCTTGATCACTAGAAATATTTTTTATGAAAGGAATACTGGCTATGAGAATTTAAAAAAATGTGAAGCTACTGATATACCACTCAATAGGAAAAACTACTGCATGCAAAACTAACATGAAGATATTAAGAAATAGAAAATTTATTTACCTATTTCCTCCTATATGAAGAAACCTGTGTTGGTATTCTGCACAAGATCGATATGATGATTTGTGATAATAGGAGCAATAATTATAATATGGCAACTTCTAATAATAGTAACACTAGAAGCTGTTATATCTTCTCTAAAGATGCTCATTTCTACTAGCATTTGAAATGAAGAATTTTTGCATGAGTATGTTGGAGCACTTTGTTTTGAGAATCACAGAATTAGTTAGGTTGGAAGGGCTCACAGTGGGTCTTCTGGTCTAACCTCCCTGCTTGAGCAGGGTCATCCTAGAGCTCACGGCTCAAGATTGCATCCAGATGGTCCTTGAGTATCTCCAGTGAGGGAGAATCCATGACCTCTCTGGGCAAACCAGTGCTTGGTGACTGCACAGTAAAGAAGTTCTTCCTTATATTCAGGTGGAACTTCCTGTGCATCATATTTTGCTGTTACCTCTTGTTTTATTGGTTTCCACAACTGAGAAAAGTCTGGCTTCGTCATCTTGGCACTTCCCATTCATGGACTTGAATACATTAATTAGGTCCCTCTCAGTCATCTCGAGACTCAACAGGCCCAACTCCCTCAGCCTTTCCTCATAAGTGAGGTGCTCCAGTCTCTTAATCATCTTCGTTGCCTTCTGCTGGATCTGCTCCAGGAGCTCCATGCCCCTCTTGTGCTGAGGAGCCCAGAACTGGACACAATACTCCAGGTATTGTAGAACATACCCATTGTGACACTTTAAAGGGAGATGTCTGTTTTAACTGCTTGCAAGCTGCTATGTGAATAGCTGCCACAGGACGAACTACAAATCTGAAGCAAGCATTCTAATCTAGGCTCTTCATTCTGTTCCTTTCTGAGGCTCACAGACCCTGTTATCTTTAAAGAACTTTAGAGTATGCAGAGGCTCTAGGGGGAATGAAAAACACGTAGTGAATTAGAGCCCCTGTAGTGTGAAAATCTTGAAAAGTGTTTGATGAAATACTGTGAGATCACTCTAGGAAAGCAAAGACTTTACAATAAATTTAGAGGGCATAAAGAAATTATGCCTTATTTTAAATCCTTTGAAATTTTAATAAGACTGTAGTTCATTTCTGAAAAGGCCCAATGTCAGTTCCAACCAACTAGACTAGTGACGAGCAAATAGAACATCACTGTTTGCAAAGAGAATTTTCAGATTCATTTTTTCTTCCACATTGTTTTTAAGGAGACAGACTCTAAAGTATTTTGGCATAGCTACACTCACTCTATCTATTATCACTCTTTCTTTTCTCTTACGTATTAGTGAATGTAAACCAAGACATTTTTAGCCTCCCTGGTTTTCATTCAGATTTTCAAACAAAGTGGTAGTGACTAAAACAGCTCTATCAGCCTCTCAAGGAAGCCAATTTAAGCATTGGCAACCTGCCATAAACATAAAAATACTATTTATTTATTTACAAGGTGGGGGGCTAAAATGGGGCAAGTGCCCCTTTTTGTTATCTTAAACAAAAATAAAATTTCCCCTAGCTTGAATCTTCTTCAATAATAAATATTTCTTTTTTTCAAATTTGTAATTTAATTAAATAATAGCAATAATTAAAAGTGTTGAAAGGTTGAGTACCCCAAATCCATTGTGAGGTACAAGGCAGGTCTCAAGGTTTTAATTACATTGTATTTATATCCCAGTGATTAAAGTAACCTATATTTTGTTTTCATATTTTCGTCTAAAAAATAATTCACATTATTATTGATAGTTAGCATTCACACCCTGTTTTAAGAAGTGTCTGTTTTGTTTGTTATTTCCAAAGTTGAGCAGTGTTAGAATTAAAGGTTGGAATTCCATTTTGAAATTTTGTGTATGCACCTTTGGCTCTGCCACCCCATTTAGGTCCATGTCCCTGCCTTGTTCCTAGGTGTGGTGCAGATTTTGAAAGGGTCTGTTCTCAAGTCCTGATTGCATTTGTGCTTGAATAGTATTTTATGGTAGGACTTCACTACATGGGGATAAAGTTATCCATCTCAATTTCTGAAAACGGTTTGCAAAATTCCAACCTGATTTCTGAATTCAGCACATCAACTGCATATTGGGACTGACACCTGGTAATCATTTTGTCCTACTGTGAATTAAAAGACTGACACCTCAGCTGGTCTCTGGTTTTTATTTTCCAAGCTGTAAATAATAGTTGTGCTTTTTAAAAAAATGGTTCTCAGTAGCATTGGTATCACATTCATTTGCTTCCCCTCTATTTGCTTTTTCCCTGGTCAAAAATACTTGTGTCTTAAGCTATGAAAATAAAAGTAAATGGAATAAAAAATCAAATGTTCATGTTAGCAGGATCATCTATGATGTTCATCTTTTAGCATAATTTTTGAGCAGTATGGTGCTTCCTTTGAAACACAAATCAGGGATTTTTGATGATTTAACAAAGTGCACAGTATGGAGGAGTGACTGATAAAAAACTTAGAAGCAGATGTGAGTCAGAATACAGAAAACCTTATGTATCATGGATAAGTTATTACAGGGATTCTTTGAGAAAAGTGATACACTGTTGATTTTAAAGGTTAGAAATAGCATCCTGCTGTATTTTGAACTGTTAGGAATTGATATAACTGCACAGAGTGTGCAGGCTGTGAGCTGGTCTCTATTCTTATAGAATAACTAAGACATCTTTAAGTATTACCTGGAACCCTCTTTCCCATGTGGCCTCTGTCGTGGGTTACTGCACTATTCTGATAGGATCAGTCTTAATGAAATGGAGTTGACATTTCAGTATGATTCTTGGAGCAAGGAAAGATGCTTGCTGTAATTTTTCATTCTACCTAAAATAATGACCACAGAAAATTGACCCTAGGTGGACTGAATGGTAACAGTTTGTTCTTCTAGCATTTAATAAACAACACCAGGCTTGCTTTAAAGAATGTTTGAGTGTCTAACACGAATGAGATGAGAGAGGCATGTCCTGGTTACTGATGTCTTACAATGAAGAATTCAAGCCAACTCCTTTTTATTCCAGTATATTGCTTTACTCATTGTGAAATCATTATGATACCACTGCTTCTGACAAAAATAAAAAAGGTGATAGTTTGCTATCATGTTAGGTGTTTTGAGCTAGTCTTCAAATTACCACATTTTTTCACAAAAGTAGAGCTCTTAGTTTCATAGCTAACTCAGGTAGTCATTTTCTTGATATTCTGCCTCACTTATAAGTCTCCACTGTATTTTTTGCTGGAGTCAGTATGTTTTAATTTTTTCCCCTAAACTATTCAATCACATTGCTAGTTTTATTTAACTTTTGATGATTTTACTCAAAATGAGGTGTGGCTTGAAGTGTCTTGGTTGAAACAGACATCATTTAAAGGGTGGGTAGATACCCATCTGGATGACAGATGTTACAAAGATAAACTACTGTCATATGCCCTAATATTGTTTCTGAACATGATTTATCAACTGATTAGCAGAGCTGTCAGAATTAGCTTATATTTATTTCCTAGTCTAGAAAGCTTTTTCAGCCACTGACTTGTGTCTCTTTAATTCTGAAATAGTAACCTCTACTGGTTCCTGTGGGCAGACAATGTAGAGATCTCTGCTTCCCAGGAGGTAGTTTTTGAAGCATAAATACTTTACCTTTAAAGAATAATAATGAGGAAAATGTCAGCTAAAAGGATTTTCTAAAGTAGAATTTGAAAAAGATGCATTGGGGAATACATAATTAGATCTTTTTACCTTTTCTAATGTATTTTGTTGCTGTAGTTTCCATGCAAACATGAAAATGTGAAACGTTTAACTGAGAGTCTAAGAGAAGCTTTGGAAATTGAATGAATCCCTCTTCCTTCTAATGACAAATTATAAAAGTGGTTTAGTTTTGCACTGTAAGTGAGTGTTCTACTGGCAGGTTCATATGATTCATTCCCTTGGAAGAATGCAGGCTTTTACTTTTTTCAGAGATGATTCCAAGTGGCTTATTGAGATTACATCTTGCACACAAATTTTAACCGGGATTATGTTACATGGGAGTGACAATTTTTAATGGCCATGGTTCAGGTAGTACTGCAGAAAAGGAGTAGCTCAGTGTAATGGGAAAAGCTAACATAGGCATACGTAGCAAGCAGCTCCAAGGAATTCCATAGATAATGTACTTTAATAGTGCACTTGTACCTACAAAATAATATTTTAAAAAGTTACTGCTGAGTTCTGTTCTTAGAGAATAGGCAGTTGTACAGAACCATCATCATGTCTGGGCACTTCACAACCAAGTGGCAGCTCAGATCATTGGTAAAGGCATGCTCCTTGATGGACATGGGGATAAATCCTTCTTGAGCCAAGCTGACTAATGCTTTGTAGTGCTGTGATACTTGGTTCCATCCTGACAGACTTCAGGGCTAAATCCAAATTTTACATAAAGCTAAGAAATTCATATTTTTTAAGAAATTTTCTGGTATATGTTATCACAAATAGATTTTTAAGTAAAATGACA
>NW_008685394.1:370179-378750 GCF_000695815.1 Acanthisitta chloris
AGATTACGTTTTGGACTGAGATTTTTTGACTGAGACCACAGAGTATATGGTCAGTCAAATATATGAAGACATAACATGTAGTACAGAAATAAGAAGGGTTTATGTGTTTGTCTATCTGCATTTCATGCTTCATGAAGCAAGGATGTTGTGGAGATTATAATATACTACAAGATGTAACTGAAAGGTCTTTGCTGGCATCAGAATTTCAATTGAGACTGAGATTTTTTGACTGAGACCACAGAGTATATGGTCAGTCAAATATATGAAGACATAACATGTAGTACAGAAATAAGAAGGGTTTATGTGTTTGTCTATCTGCATTTCATGCTTCATGAAGCAAGGATGTTGTGGAGATTATAATATACTACAAGATGTAACTGAAAGGTCTTTGCTGGCATCAGAATTTCAATTGAAATGATTCTTCTCAGCAGGAGAGCTTGGGGCTTGTATCAAAGAGACTATAACTCATCAGCAGTCAATCAGGGACAGGGAATTTAAGAATTAAACTTACTTGCATATATACATATACATATACAGATCATTAAATACTCTTCTATATGAGGCTGAGCTGTCATGAAGAGAATTTTCACATAACTTCCTAGTGACTCCACCAGTGCCAATACACTTCGAGATGTGAATTTATTAGAGAAGTTGGGAGAATCCTATGAATGAACCTATTTTCTTTATTTGTAAACCCCAAGTTTTGTCTTCTCTGCCTTGATTTCTCCCTTTAGATTGCAAATAACACTGTGCTGTCCAACTATATTATACTACTTAGTGTCTGTTAAAAACTAAAATCATAGTTGGTAGTAACTAATTTAATGTTAGCCAGCTATAATGTGATTTGATTATAATAATTTTGCAATAATTATTAACTTGAATCTGTTAACTAAAGAAGAGCTTCAACTTCCTTTATCGATACCCTGGCTTGTCCATTTTCCTGTCTTCATAACATAGAAATCAAAGGACTTGAGAATTCTTTTAATTTTAGAAAAATGTTTTATAGGAAAGCAAAGCTTTCTAATTAATTTAGTTCATTATTTTATAGCCATGTGATATGAATAACTAAAAAATACAGCTCAGAAGACAGCAATTATGCATGAAAAAGCAGAGATAGTACAGTGTATAATTAAAGCACAAAATATCCAAAAGTGTTTTTTTGGTCATCTGTGAAAGCTGGTCTGTTGGTGCCACTGTGAAGGATGCTCCTGCCCTTTCCTTGACTCCTGGCTGCATGGTCCTTTTGCCATTATTGGTACTCATGCTCAGCCTGCAGATCTGGCCGAACACTAACCCTTACCAAAAAAAATAAAAAGATTGCTTTGTTGAATCAGTGAGTTTATCCAGCTCACCAGTTGCCAAATGAATATTCAAGCCAAAAAAGGTCAATGGCGAGAACTGCATGTCTGTGACTGGGATGTGGGAGGCTCAGGCAGAGGGGGCATAGGAAGGCAGGATGTTCATTTTTAGCAGAACAGATAAACTGAACGCAGTCATGGAATTATACACATTGGCATCCATTGAAATATTCATAGTTGCTGCATGTTTGTGCTGATTTAGGAATAAACTGCTAAAGCAAACAAAATAGTCCAAGGAGTTTGGATTACTAATGTTCAACCAATATGTGGGTTTTTTTGTTTCCTTTAAACAATTCACTAACATGAGATCTTTGCATTTTACCTACAATAACCAGTTCTTTAAAGACCCAATACAAATTCACCCTGTCATGTCTTTACTGATTCAGCATAACAAAAATGGAGTTTTCCCATCATTGCCAGCTATAAATCATACAGACTATTCTTTCTTTGGATAGATTTCAGTTGTCATTTCTCATATATATAGCACTTGAAAAATTATTTCTAACCAGAAGTTGAACTTCAGTAACAAAGTGCCTATTCATTAGACATGATATTTCCTGGATATCAGAAGGGTATCTGCAATAGCCTTTTATCAAGGAAAAGATAAGATTCCTCCTTTCCCTGTGACTGAGCCAACCCCAGCAAGGAGCAAGGAGGGGAGTTCTGTAAGAGAGTTTTGTATCCTGTTCCAGGTAGTTAAGTCAATTGCTTTTCAGTTGGCATTAATAAAGCATTTCTTTCAGTTGCAGATTAAACCCTGGCAACAGATGTCTTTAACATAGAAATGCATTAAATATTTTAAGATGCTTACAATTGAATTAGGATTGGATTTAAATATGCATTATTTTAAACACATAGAAAGTTTTCCGTTTGTCACAACTAGACAATCATAAATCTGTACAGCCTTTTCAGGGAAAACTGGGCAACATAATGAGTGAAGTCAAAGTGGATGGAAATAGAATTAGTTCTACATAATGGGCCATACCCATTGTAGAAAAGAGGATTTGAAACTTAAACAAATCAAAAATATATAAATAAGTGACAGCCATTGGTCTGCTGTAATTTACATTCCAAAAGGTGACCTACACTCCTCCAGAGCTCAATAAAAACAATTGAAATCACAGCAAACTCTCTGCCATCAATCCCCTGACATGAAATGATGCAAACTGAGAAGCATTTCATTATGACACTGAATTCTATAGGTCTTCCAAAGAACACGAATCTTTTAGAAAAAAAAATGCATTTTACACAGATTTCTTTATTTATTGATTCCTTTCTCTTAATATGACAGAATTTAGTCTGATCTTAAAAGTTTAAAAATAGCCTTGAAAAATTGCAGTTAAATTCTTTTGCTTAGATGTGTGAGACCCACACTCAACTCAGGGTATTTGGCAAGTCTGTAGGCATAAATTTTGCATGAGATTATTCCATGTGTTCTTACAAGAGAAGGGCCAAATGGCTTTTGGCTGTGGGGCTTTTTTTAAATGTTTCGATTTAGGCATTGTTTGCTTATGAATTAGTCTTTCCCCAATGCTTATATTAAAATCATTTATGTATATTGCATGTATGACTAACTGTTTTTAATGAGAAGTGTCTGAAAGGAACGTGAGAGAGACAGAATTTTTTTTTTTTTTTTGTGGAAAAAAACCCCAATATAAAAGATCAGCAAGAGCATGCCAAGAGCATGAGAAGGCTGGTTCTGCTGGGCAGGAGTCAGTTGCCACCAGGAATAACAGAGGACTGCACATGTAGCTATTGTAACTGGCTGTGGATTGCAGTGTGTGCACAATCATATGGAATGCACTTACAGGGCACAAAGCATTTTCTATACCTCCTATCCCACCACATAGTTTCTAATTCTTTCTTTGCCATCTATTTCATTGCCACCTTCAAGGTATTTAAGAATTCTGTAATATTTTCACTATACCTACACCTTGCAAATACCTCTTTGGGGATGGGTTATGGTTAAGTCTGGATGGAGTCTTATCTGGGTTGGCATAAGCCTTGGGTTTTGTCCTTAAGATGTTCCTCATGCCAGTTTGTGATTCTAGATGCTGTCTATGTTCACCTCCACTCAGTGTGTAAATGACACTCTTCATTGCCTCTGAATGTAGTAACAGTGCACATTTGTAGCAGAAGTGGGTTTAATCATAATATTGGGGAATAGAAGAGGAAGAATTCTCAGGAAAATGTGGGTTAAGATGTGGGTGTAGGGAGGGTGTTCACTTACATTTTCTTGTTTTCAGTTGTAAGGTGCTGTCAGCACAAATTCTACTTCACTGTGGTTGGGCAGTTAAAATCAAATGCTGCTTCTTTTTCCTAGATTTTCCACCATCTCTTCTCAAATCTTATATCAACACTGCTGTAATTATACTGAAGTTTATTTGATACAGAATTTCATTATTTGGATGAGAAAAACTGCAGATTTGAGTTAGTCTGCTATAGGTTCTTCATCATAGAGTCATAGAATGGTTTGGGTAGGAAGGAACCTTCAAAGGTTCTGTCATTTTGCTTCTGCTAAGGGCAGGGACATTATGTCTCCTCCACCAACATCATTCTCTTAGTTGAAATATGCACCAAGATTCCCCTTGCAGGGACTTTGCAGTAAACAAATAGGTTTGCATATTGTTTCACATTATTATATTATTGTTTTTAATTATATAGAGTTTCATATTCCCTATGCATTAAGTTGGTTCTTTTGTTATTATTTTCACTTGCTTTTCATTATTTGAATTTTACTAGTGGCAAGCAGGTTAGAAAAAAAAATAAATGGAAAAGAGGATCACTTCCAGGATAGGTCAAATTTTAGGCCTTCCTGTCTTTATCTGTTGTTTTAAAAAAAAACCCCAACCAACAACAAAACACAGCCCTATAATTCTGTGAAGACATTACAGTCTATTAAGTCAACAGTGTAAATGTTTATTTAAAGGATATTTTTTAAAAAACTTATCACTGACCCAGTGTGATAAATAATCAAGGCTTGATTAATGTAAAAACTGTATCCAGCCATAAGCCATAGGTCATAAGAAGTTTATGTCAAGGATACAAAGCCATAGTCTCAGGCACTTGCACTGTGGAGCTTACAAGCAGCAGGATCTAGCTCTTACAAAGTTTGGACTGGATTTTGTCATATATACAATTGGGGAGTGCTTCAAAGGCATTAACATTAGCACTTTAGTTGGGATTGTGTTGCATGTGCCAAAACGTCTTCCTGTTTTCAACATTTTTCCTCACTTAATTTGGCAGTAGGAAGACATACATGGCACACTGTAGTGCTGTCGCTAACCAGAAGAGATGAAATTAGGAGAAAGGAGTGGTTGGCCTTACTTTAATGTTTGAATTGTAGCTGGCCTGATTAAATTAAGTATAAAACTACTGTTTGAAAACAAGAACTTGCTCTGTAGAATAGGGTGAGCCTGACTCAGTGTCTGCTGGGAATGCCACTGGCAAAGTGCCTAGGAGAGAATGGAGCAAAACATTCTCTCTCGTGGAGGGCTGCTGAAATGGGCACTATCTTAGAGCAGTTAGACCAGTGTCACTCCTGAGCTTTAGAAAACCTGACTGTACTTGTTCTTGGAAAGGAAAGAGCATTGGTTTTGTATATTTCAATCCAAGTTTCACAAACACAGTCTATACTGGAAAGTGCAGTATCCTGCCTTGCTGGAGGTAAATTCTGCAGTCAGAGGACTGAGCGTGGTGAGCTATGTAGTCATGTGAGTGTATAAAGACAGTTATATTCCATGGAGAAATAGGATGGTGTGTGTTTTTCAATGCAGACATGCAGTAGCATTTGTACTCCTTCTAAAGGGAAAATAAACTTTTTTTTTCTGTAACAATGTATACTAAGTCCTCACATATGTATTATTTTTTCTCGGAGTTGTATTTGATGGGGAATTTGGAAGACAGGGTGCTAGGAATTCTTTCAAATCCACTCTTAGGAAAAAACCTGAAGAATCTACTCCTATCTACCTCTTTTCTCCCTCCTCCCAAAGAGTGATTTATTTATGGGAAAACAAACACGTCAGTGTTCCACTGTGGACTGTATCACCACTTGATGTTTTATGTGCCTCAATTGTTGTGCTTTCAGATTGCAAGCCCCAAGGGGCAGGGACCATGTCTTCTTTTGTTTGTACAGCACTGAGCCTACTGTCAGCACTCTATAAATAAGAAGTAATTATAGTGTTATGCACCCATGTATTTTGAAAGTTTGGATCTGCTCCTGTTGAAATCCAAGGAAATTTTTCCCCTCTTACTTCAGGGACAAAGGATAACATACTGTATTAGCCAGCTGAATTTGTTTTACATTGCAGGAGGGTGTTTATGTGAGGAAAATAGACTAAAAACTATAATGCATCCTTTTCAACCAAGGTGCTTTATTATATGAAGCTGTATTTTGATTATGTTAAATGAATATGTAGGAGGTGTTGTGAATAAAAAATACTGTTTCAAAATATGATAACCAGTTTTCCAAAGCTAATGACTTGGCTTATTAATGTGATAGTAAAATAAGAAATGAAACTGCTACCAACTATGGAAAATTGTAATTAGAATGGAAAATTCCATCATTCTACTCAGTAGACACAAAGGTTTTTCTGAGTGCAACGAGTGCAGAGAATACTAGAACAAGAATGGGAAACCTGTTTTGAGCTACCATGTAATCTGAAAGGCACACAATATTTTTAATATATGTGAAACATACTTTAATGCTGAGACCTTGTGTGTTAAGGTTCTGCCTGAAGTGAAGTTTTACGGCCAATTTATAAGGTCTTGCAAACAGGAGTTTACAGTGGAAACAGTGACTCTTACCTTAATTGTAGCAATGTCAATAGCATTGCTGTAATGAGCATCTGGCTACATTCCATCTGTTGACCACACCAATGGGTTTTGTGCATCATAAAAGAAGTGTTTCCCCTCCATATTTGATTTTCCACATGTCAGTCCCTCCTATGCACTCCAGCCCTTTCAGTTTATTGGAATCCCAACATGCAAGCTCTGGAAGTGAGGAAGATGGGTGTTTGCTCCCATGACAGAGACAGCCTGGCCCATACAGACCCTGTTGCATGCTTTTTCAGCTGCTTGAATTGCCCTTGTCACTTCCCCACTGCCATCTAAGTCACACTGGATGCACATGGCTGGTTACCCTGTCAATTGCATGTGGCATATTAGGTTATGGATTTAGAGAGAGGAAGAGGCACCATGCTGTAAATGCATGAGGTCTTGCAGCAGGAGAGCAGGAGATGAGGTCAAAAGAGTGAGTTTTGTGTTTACCACATGAGACTTGGCAGATATAGTTACTGGCACGTGTTTGGGGGGCAGTTTACATTTGCATTTGTACAAGGGAAAAGCTATGAAGTGAAAAGTGTTACCAAAACATAATTTTAAATGGATTTTTGGAAATTTCAGTTCTAAGTCACTTTATTATTTTTTAATCAAAATAATTGAATAAGTGTTCCCACTAAAGTAGGTAAATAACTCGGAATAAAATATATTTTGCATGAAATACAAATAAAATGTCTTTTTTGTGTGAAGCAAGTGTTGCCCAGATGTGAATGTAAGGTTTCACAGCAGTGGATACAGCTGCTCTTGTTCTTCAAAGGTATGCTCTTCTATTACTAGAACTTTTAATGGGTGATCTAATCTCTTCCAGTATCAATGGCTCTTCCATCTCCACCGAGGTGAGATGTTATGAATATCCAAGCTGTTTAATGCAATGGCATAAAAGTTTTGCCACTTTTAACTTGTTAATGCTTGGGCCAGGTGCACTTACTCTAGGAACAGAGCCAATTAATAGTGAGCTGTCTTTGTTACAGACCTATATATCTGTATTCTAACATACACAACTTGGCTTTTTCCTGAGCACAGAAGAAACAAAGTAAAGTGTTGTAGCTACTTGGTGTCCTATTCTGGTTTTGTCAGCATTTAGTCCACACAGTTTATCAGATCCCAGCACCCAGAGTTTCTCAAGCCATGCTTTAATTTCTCCTCTATGGCAGTCGTGTGCTGGTTTTACTGCTACCCTGTCATGAATGTGCAGTCACCGAAACATCACTCCATTTGTCCAATATGCACATTTGCATTTTTTACCTATTATGAAGATTGTCCCAAAACTTTCCAAGGTCCACTGTCTAAATGTATGACAATCTTCATGGTCACTAGCTCTGGAAACATGTTGCCCAAGAAGCTTAACTTCTGTGGCAGTTTTGCATAGGAAGCATTTGAACCCTTTAGAAAATTTGATGCTGACGTGCCTAAAGATGCATATTACGTTAGTGTTATATATATAGGGGTTGTTGTTTTTATACTATAAGCACATCAGTTTTGGCCCTGAGTGTCTGGTAAAGTTAGTACAAAATGTGCTATGAATATCTTATATCAACATTTTTAACCTAATTAGATTTCTAAATTGCAGTCCTTAGATCTTTGGTAATTCATTGTGCCTCAAAATATTCCTGTAGTTTTAGTCTCAGGGAACTTTCCTTCTTTTTTATCTTCATACCTGTTTGCTTTCCTTAGAGCATCTGCTATTAATGCAGTAGAGAAAATAAAGTCTCAGGCTGGAGGATGAAAGTTGGTCACTAAACTTTTTCTTTGAAGTGCTCAGAAAAGTGTGCAACAAATTGGAATATTTTAGGACTGTCTCATTTTGGATTTCACATCTTCAATATGAATTGACTCCCTACATTTAGACCAAATATTGCAGGGTGCAATGTCATTCCCTCCTTTGCTGTATCAGGACATCCAACTTTTATTGCTGGTATAGTCTACTTCTTTCTCCAACAGCTTTGCACCTTCTCTCATGTTCCCTCCAGGTGAGGGGAAGGTATGTGCAAATCTCTAAACTCACCATGATGTCTTCCTCTAAATCACTAATAATTATTCTTAAAGGCTATTAATGTCTGTCTGGCAAAAGAGGGGTAAGTAATGGAAAAGCTGATAAATACTAATTTAAATCAGGATTGTATCTACCTCTTTATCTCACCTTTATTTATTTCTTTATAATTTTATCCTAAGTTATGAAAATTCTGGACAAAAGGGATTTATGTCCTTGAATGGATGATATGTACAGTTGTAGTAGAAATCACTAATTCTGAATGTTAAGATAAGTGTGATTTTGAATTTTCTCTTTCAGTAAATCAGGAGATGTGCACTCAAGGAAGTTTATTGAAAGCAATTGTATAAAATAGCAGTTCTTGAGTGTTCATATGCAGACCTT
>NW_008685394.1:378791-393055 GCF_000695815.1 Acanthisitta chloris
GGCTTTGGAGAGCTGGGAAAGCTGCATGCTCACCCTCATAGCCATTGCATTCTCTTGCACTGAAGTGGGTGATTTCCCACCTTCCTTAGAAAGTTTCAATTATTTTGACTGTGTGGGCATATAGATACTTAATCTGAATATCTCTTCTAGAAGCCATTATTGCCCAATATACTTCATTTTATTTTTGTATGCAAGTGTACAAATACTACTATTTCTAAAAGTGTAAATTACTAGAAGTGATATGTAGTTTTTCTGTTTGAGATTTTTGTCTCTGAAGGACAGTTGCTTTACTTTTCTTGTTCATAGTAAGAAGATCCGTAGTTTGAACGTTGTAGGCACACTATGTTTGCTCACAAGAGAAGATGAGTCAGTTCTTATCTAATAAACCTTAGAAGGAGTACTAATTTTTGAAATGTCAGAGGAATACTGCAATCATAGCTGTAATTTTTACAGACAGGGGCAAATAATTCCTCTCAGTGAAGGTAACTGCTCAGTGAAAAATGTGGAGACAGGAAAGGATTATTAAAGCAAGAGTCTGAACTCAGTCAGTTGAGTTCCACAACTTAACGAGCGTTCCTTGGCTTTGTTGTGTGCACTGTAAGTACATACTGTGTAGCTGTAGCAGAGCCATTAATGTGTAGTTTAGATTACTGAGCTTGTTGTTTAGTCCTGGATCATTTTTGTGCCTCCTCCAGTGATGTCTCCCACAAAGTATTTGATGTGGAAAAAGCTTCCAGAATTTAGGAGTGGAATATTTTTTTTTCAAGTTGTTACTGTTCCTGCCTCATAACTGCTGATCATGGCTCTGAGAATATAGGGATCTAGCCAGGCATGGCAGGAGTACAAGTGATTGACAAGGTTAGTGCCAGAAATTGTTCCACAGGTCTTAGCTGATCATTTCTAAACCTACCTGTGATTGTTGTTTTTCCTTTCATGACCAAAAACAAAATATGAAAAAAAATGAAAATATGAAAAAAGAATGAGAACATGCATCTAATGCACATCATACTGACTTAGAAGATGCTTTGTGTATTTAGAGAGAACTGAAAATCGTAGTATTTTTGGGTATAGTGGCTCTCATTTTCCTTGTCTTAAGCATATCCATGATACTGTATATATGATGTTTGAATTCTTACAATAATGTACCTCAGTCAAGTGTTGTTGTTTGCTGCTCAAAAGTCTTAGGCATAGCAGTTCAAAGCTGGGTTACTTATTTGCTTATTTTCCTTAATGTACTCAGAGAAGATAAGTATCCAAAGAATCAAAGACTTAAAAGATGCTTATTCTCATAGCCAAAGGTTTTGGAGTCTTTGAGGATATGTCTGTTGGAACGATAATAAAGAAGTTTTATTTTATTACAGCCAAAATATTTTTCAAATGTTGGTAATTAAATTGAGTCCATGAAGAAGCTGGGATATTAATATCAGGGGTGCATATTTCAATATTAAGAGATGGCAGCTTGCAAGATTCATAATTAGGAATGTGGTTCAAAACTATAATTGCTGTACCTTTAACCCACAAACTGTTTTAAATCATAAGCCATACAAAACCAGGGGGTGCCAGTGACCTTTTTCTACTTTACTGCATAAAAAGTATCTTCAGTCTCTTATGAATATTGCTATAGCTTGCTATTAGCCTGTTAATAGCAGGCAAAATTTTAATGTATTTAATAGTTTCTAGTATTTCCACACATCAGTCTGACATCCACACTATTATTTCAAATTCAGTTTTGTTCTTAGCTCTTCAAGTTGTTTCCTCCTGTGTTTATAATGGTCATTTGACATACAGCAGCCAGAAACTAGGGAGTAGGTTGGGATTGACTTGTATTTGAAATAATAAATTTGAAATAAAAAGTTCCATTTTGTCTAATTCTTTTTGTCTAATTTTCTCCTTACTAAAAAACCCACAAGTATCATCCTTTGTTTTGTTTCCTTTTAATTTGGTGGACTTTTTGCCTCTTCTCAGATAAGTCTATAGGTCAAACAGAAGATAAAAGGAACAATGTTTTTATTAGTTCTGAATAAATGCATCTGATCTAGAAGATTCTATCATTTCTATTTTGACCACATCTGAAAAAGGATAACATTTTTGAAAATAATTTTTGTTTCCATCTTTACTTTTGTCAGGTAACTTATATGATGATATGTGACAAGCTGAGTAAGTTGTCAAGATCATTCAGAGCAATGATAGTGAGAATATGCTGAGAGGTCAACTTGAATAATGTCTTGAATGAGTCATGGCTAATAGGAATAATTTTAACAAAGTAAGCCAATTAAAAATGGAGGAAAAAAAATTATGACAAAGGAAGCCGTGTGGATATGAGGCTTTTTCTAGTGTTATTTTGAGAAGTGAAGTAGGACAAGAGAAAGAGGAAATTAGAAATACCCTTTTGCAGGAAGCAGAATTAAAAGAAGTCTGATGAGTGAAGGAAGAGTATAAATCGGACAAAAATATCAGTCATGTCTGTAGAAGAAAACAGGGGATGAAGTGCTCAGAAGACACTATTACATTCAGAGACTGAAAACAGCAAATAGACACTTAGCATGACTGGAAAGCTGTGATGGAACTAATTACAGCATGTATTTCACACCCAAAAAAATTAGCAGGGAAGATAACACAGGAATTTGTAACAGGAAAGTAAATTGCACACAAAAAAATTGTGGTGGATTCTGTCATTCTGAAGTCTTCATTTAGGAATCTGTATCTGTTGAAGGATTCACTCAAAGACATATTACACATGATGCTATGGAGGAACTTCAGCTTTATTAGTTGTTTTCTCAAGGCTGTAACCATAAGGGTTATAATAATGTTAATTATACAAGGCAAAGACCAGTAGAAGTGTTAAGAATTTCATTATGAAGTATGGCAGATTTAACTTGCTCACCCCCTGCATACTGCTGTCCCCCAAGGTAAAGACTTTTCTCTCGAAGCTGTTACACAAATACATAAAATTTAGTTTTTACACAGATTTCATCTTTTTGCTAGCCAATATAAGGGAGTTGTGACTAATTCTACAGTTGTGGGTAATTCTAATTTCAATTAGAATTCACAGGTGATCTGAAAAGCTTTGGAACACTATGTTTAAATACTGCTGCAGTCTCATTTTTTTCTTAAAAGTTATAAACCTGAATGGAAAATAGGCTGTATGTGACACAGGAGAAATGGCAGAGGAGTGAGGAGGAAACACCATTGCCTGGTTGCAACTTTACAGTGGGATGTAAATAAGGCAGTGTCTGATAAACTGCCAAAGGAAAAGCAGGAGCAGTGGAGAAAGCCCAACAACCACATTTTGATCTGGTCTCAGATACTTAGTGTATAGGCTGAGGTATCTGCACAGGCATGACCATGGAGAAAGTGATTGAAGTGCAGCCTTCTTTTCTTCAGGTAGACCTCTGCACAAATTTTGTAGCATAATTTCTATCCTGGAATTAAAAAATAGTTGAATGCATTCCTAGTCAGTAGGAGATCAGTCTGTGGAATGAAAGGGTTTTCATGCTGTAATATTTCAGTTGTTTTCTACTAGTGCTGAAGAGGTAATTATCACTGTTACTGTCTTCCAAATTGACAGCCAAGAGGGTTAAAAATGCTTTTTCTGTTTGATAATGTGCTTAACTAGCTTTCAATGAAGTTGCATAGCATGGTTCATTGCCCTTGGATTTTTTTGAGGACCCAAAGTGACTGGGTAGTGACTAGCAGTAATGTATCAGTGCAGATCAGCAGCAGATAATTTAGTCTGATCTTCTTTGATTTTATGGGTCTCCTAAAAACTTTGTTTCCACATACCTAGCAGCTTAACAGACAGACATATGATTTCAAGCTGCTAAACTTCAAGGACTGTTGTAGAAGGGGCAAGAATGCATGGTGGAGGAAAAAAGGGTGGAATTAATGCTGGCAAAGAATTTATCTCTGGCTTATACCATGTTGCCTTTCATTTTTAGACATGTCTATGCTGAATATTATACATTTCTGCATCTGTTTGTTGTAGAAAAAATCCCAGAAAGTAGATGATTAAATTTTAATAAATAAAAATGTTTTCAGATGTATACAGATCTCCATGTTCCTCTAAGAGGAAAAGGGAATGTTCTAAATACCACTTAACATCTACAGCTAAGGCGTTCTTGAAGTTATTATTAGGTAAAAGTAATCTCTGTAGAAATAAAGATATATCTTTCAAATGTTTAATAAACAGAGAATTTCAGTGGCACAATGTATCCTGGACTTAGTTGGAGTTTCAGACTGTGTTGATCTCAAGGTGTAAATTAATGGATTAAAATGTGGTCTGAGGTTTTACCTTTGAAATGAGAAAAACTCAGTGCTTTTGTCTTTACTTCATTCATACAGTTTTTTAAAAAAAGTCTCATGCTTAAACACTTTAAAAAATGGAATTCTGATGTGGAAATAGGCTAAAAGTTAAGGGAAATGCAATATGCTAACCAAGTTCTCTTCCATACACCATCATCCTTGGGAACCAACAATTTTGAATTTTATGTGAGGCAGTAATTTCATGAGATTGAATTTTCAGAATATTTCTATAAAATATACAGTATTTTAGCAAAAGAACAGTCATCCCCAAGAGCCCAAATGTGTTTCTATTTTTATGAACGACCCTTGCCCTAAAACACACTTGCTGAGTTCAACATACGTTATAGACAACTTTGCTTTGGTCAGCAAGTAAATCTTATTTTAAGATATATTTTAATCTTCTAATTATATGTTAAAAACTGACAAATATTTATATTTCAAATGTCTGTAATTGCTGTCATTTCTTCTACTTAGCTGTTTTTCTCCATTCAGTAAAGGAAATAACAGCAAGTGACCATTACTTAATTTTAGATAGGATGAATTTGAATCAAATTTCATGGTGGGGTGTGTGTAGAAGGAGCCAAAATACTCTAACAGAGATCTATCTGGTATTAACCAGGGATTACAGGGTCTCACTTTTATGTGCCCAAGAGCTTGATGTATTTATGGAGTGTAAGATAGTGGGTAGTTTCCTTTCAGTTTTTTTACAGTTAGACAAGGTATTACTGGTATGAGCAGGTATTTCCTAGATGCAGAATAGGAAATACTGCTAATACAGCTAATAACCCAGCTAACAGAAGAAAAAAAAATTGAAAGGAAATGCTTTAAGGGCCCTCATGGTACACTGTAGTATTAAACACATGGCAGCCCATGGCCTCAAAATAAAATCTTACAATTTGAGTGTGATGTCACTGGCCCATTATTTGTCTGTGGTAGCAGTACTGATAGTGATATCATACCTATGAAAACTGGAATACCTCCAGCTAGGTTGGAAGGTGTGATCTACAATCCATCAATGTCAGCTGAAAGCCAATCATTACTTTTACGTCAAACCATAAAAGCAAGTTTTACCTTCTCTGCTGAAGGTTAAGGGTGTTGCTCAAGCAGCCCATTCTTTTCAGGTGTTATGTATCTAGTTGATGCATTATGTTCCTCTGAGAGGCCTTTGCTTGCATCTTTAATCATAATCCATGTCTGATGTTAATTGCTTCTGAAAATGTGTTTGCATTTTAATAAATTGAAACTTCACAAAATAACTTGTAAGGAGGAACAATTATATTTTCATTTTGAGAAACTGAACTATGAAGATGTTTTGACCTGTGCATAAGCTATTTGGTATTTATCTATTTGTATTGACCTGTTTGGTGACTAATTGTTCCCCTAAGTTCACTGTGAACACTAATATTTTACAAAATTTTAAAAGGAAAATAAATTATTATGAAGAATTGAAATATATTTAATCAGCTGGTGATATTGTAGCTTGGAGCTGTTATATATCCATTTTTTCTTCTTCTGAATATATATGGTACAATAATTTTTATTCCTATCATGCTTAGTAATAAAGACATCAAAATTATATAAACACATGAAAATGTACATCAATATGTGAAAAAATATAAATATAAAAATCCATCAATAAGAACAAAATTAAATTGTTCTGCTGAGTTTTTAAATAGCTTTTCAGCTGTTTTAACACATAATTATCAACCAAGATTTTACACATCTTTTAATTTTATAATTACAGCACTTCAGTATTTCCTTTCTGACAGCAAAAGAAAGAAATTAAATAGGTCATTACAAAAGAGCAGTACTATGATGTTTATTTATCTGCATTATGTATTTTCAGTTTACAGACCTGCTTAGCATCCTTTATTCTTTTAAAGGTTGTCTGACCTTTCCCATAAAGAAATCCTTTCTTTTAGCTGATAATTTTATAAAATTACTTGGGACACTTGCCAAGTGAGGTATCTGTCTGAAGAGTTTATACTCTGCTCAAATGGTTCCAGGTGCTTAGCTGAAAAGTCTCAGTTATTTCCAACACAGAGAATATAGGAAAAAAAAGACCCCAACAAACCAGTAAACAATACAAGTGGCGATTTGTTTGAAAAGATTTACCGATCCAGTTGCTTCAAGATGGTGTCCAGAATTTTAGCAGTTTGACAGGATTTATTTAATGGATGTACTTTTTGTTGTGCAAGAAAATGTTTGTTAAATGTCATTGCTTTGGGAGAATCCCACTTTCCAAGAGGTTCTTAGGGAATAAAATCAATAGAAAAGATTTTAATCAGCTGTGGGGTAAGATAGAGCTGAGGTACCTGTGCATACAGGTGAGAATAAAGGTTGGTGGTTCAGGAAACAAGGAGAAAAATGGGGACTGCTAAACTCTGCAGGAGGGGGTTGTGATATGGGGATTGGAGGGCAGGGGGAAGGTCAGAGTAGACAAAGAAGAATGAATGAATATGTAAAATGGAGGAGATATTGGAACCCTCTGAGCAAAATCTCTAATGATCGTAACCGAAGAGAGCCCAAAGAGATGAGGATAACTGCAGGTTGACCAAGTGGTGGATGCTGATAGGTAAATGAATGCAATAATGGCACAATTAAGGGTGCCCTATAAAAGTCTGAATGAATGAATGAATGATGTTGTTTTGACTTTAGTTTTTGAACAACATTCAGTTCACCAAGATCTGATGTATCAACATCTCAGCTAGTTGGTCGTGGGTGAGGGCATGACATTCATTCTGTTTACTGACTGAGGCAGGAGTCCTGGAGGAAAACAAAATATGCAGAATTAAGGACTGTATCATAACTAACATCTAATAAGGTGCAAAATTCAAGATGAACAGATAATCTTAATCCTGAAATTTTTTGCATTTTGCTTGTTTCAACTTGTAAACTGATAATGTTGTGGAATACACATGAAATAGATTGTATGCAAGATAAAAGCATGTGATGAGTGTCTAGGCTTTAATCATGTTATGCAATTAACATTGAGGTAGGTGACAGAAAGAAGGATCAACTTCTGAATATCTTTTTAATCACCAAAATATTTTCTTGTTCATCCCTGCAAGAGGTTGAATATACAGCAAGAGATTTGCTAAATAACAAAAGTGTAATGTGAATTTCAGTGCTTGATCATCAGTAAGCATTCCTTTATCAGTCAGCTTGTAATATTTTTAATAATTATTTTGTAAACAATTGCATTATTCTGCTAAAACGTAGTTTCCTTGAATGAGCTGCATAGCTCAACAGCTTTTACGACGAGGCCCAAATGTGTCAACATTGATGAGTAGTTCTGTCACTTTTTAATCTACAAGATAAAGGCTTGAACTCAGAAAAGCATAGTAAGTAAAATAAATAGGCAAAATGAGACAACTCTGTGTTTCTGGGAAGAGAAACAGTAACAAAGGATAAATCAGAAAGCCAGGAATGATGTGTTGCAAATAAACCTTGGTACATATGACAGTTCTCTGTTTTGTATTTTCTCATAAAGTTTCAAGGTAGAAAAACTCAAAGGTCGAATAGAGTATTGCCAGAATATTTGACGTGTCCTGCAGGCACTTTTTTGAGGCAATGGAAGTATTTACTTTATCTAAATATGTAGAATTTATTGTTGAGGAAGGCAAGGTCCATCCATCAGTAGTGTTTACAAAATAACAGTTGTCAGACTCCATGATGGGGTTTTTATTTGACAGGATCTGGTCAGTAAGTTAGTATTTAGAGTAAACATGAAATGGAATGAAATTCAAGAATACTATTTTGGGAGTCTGGTGCAGAAGTCTGAAGGCTGTACTAACCAGGAACCCCCAGCTTGTCTTGCTAGAAAGTTAGAGGGTGTCTGATGATTTGAGAAAACTGATGCTGATACACTTGCCTGTGATTTGGGAAATTTTCTCTGTATTAATTATTTTCATGTCATCAGTGCAGCCTTATGCACTTAAAAAGATATATAATTGTAATACATTGCAAGCAATTTCACGACAAGTCTGCAAAGTATATTTATAGTACTATTTTTTTTCTCAATAAGGAAATTAGCATTTATCCTAGTCTAAAAAAACCAAATCTTTATCTTAATGACCAAGTATAACTAGAGTTAGAATCAGCAAATTTATCTCTTTGGATTTCAGCAGAGGTTGAAAAAATCTTAAGCAATGTTTTCCTCTTTGTGTTATTATTGACACAAGCTCTGGAGCACCTGTTATTAAGACAAAGGCTATGTACATCTGTCTAAATCTGACGTTGTTAAAGTCTGCAGTTTCTCTGTTCTTGCCACTATAATTCTTTAGAAAGCTCTGTGCACAGATTAGATGTTGCATAAGCACTGTGTGTGCTACCACCTGGAAATATTGTTAAGGACAGTCAATGAAGGGGAAAACCATCGGTGATGGTGAGTTTGTATTCTGTAGAAAGAATTAAGCAATGAATTTTTTTACTGGATTTTTCAAAATCTGTGTTTCTAAGGGTTTGAGTTTTTTTCATTTAATTTTCAAAGTTTTCTTAAGGATTTAAGCATAAGGATCTGTTTAAATAAAGAAAGCTTTTAGTAGAAGAATAAAAAAATTAATCTAATACCACCTAAAAAAGCTTCAAAGTCAATCTGTCAGGTTCTTTCTGGCAATGAAGCTCTCACATTATCTTTTTAATGTTGAAATCAGTTCAAGTCAGTGAAATTTCTTTAATGAACTTTAGGGCACATCTTCAAAGAAACCTGCAATTGAACCTGTGGAAAGGCCAATGCCTTTGAACTGTGGAAAAGAAGTTTATCCTAGATTAGCTTGATCTTTTAGTTTACTCTGCCTTCTAATCTAGTAACAAAGATCTAAGCTTTAAGAATACCCCTGAACTGCAGTGACAACCTAAAAGTAGCATACTGTTAGGGATAAATTCATTGCTTCCCTTTGCTATTGGCATTTTAAATTTGGAATGATAGCAGAGTTGTTTATTTTGTCCTGTCATCATGAACATTCTGTGTCTCCCTCAGCACTGCATTTCCTTTAGTTTTGCTACTACCTTATAAATTGAAAATTTAACTTCATTTTTGTTTTCATTCTCCCTCTAACATTTCACTGTACTTCCATCCGGTTCAGCCTTTCATCACTCAAATGTGGAACAATGTACCTTCAAATGTGAAAGAAATAACAAAGTCTGGAACAAATTATGAAGTGATGGGGAAGGGAAATGCAGAGCTGTATGGAAATAAGTGCATTAATGCATAGGCTCTGATGCACATGAGTCTGTTTTGAAGGACATTTCATTTTTAGTTTGAACTTCTGCTTTTAAATTTTACTGTAATCTGATATAACAGTTGCTTGGGTGAGTACTTGAGGAACTTTCAGTGTTAACAGTATTCTTTTCTATAGAAATTCCATTGGATTTCAGATTTTGTCCTCTTTCCAGGTTACAATAAGAAAAACATGGAAGAGATTTTTAATAGAAAAACAACACTCAGTGGTTTGCAGCTGGAAATCACAATGCCTCTACTGCTGCTTTGATTTTATTAAGTGGAACAGGTCAATTCAGTATCAGAGCTGATTGTGTTCCTTCTCTGGTCAAATTGAAAATACAGGTCTAGCAAAAAAATTACATGACAATGAGTTTCTTCATTTCAATCATTCTATGAAATGTCTTTTAATAACCATCTCATTTTGTGGAATCGAGCAGGACAAGAATGGTTATCACTAAGCTGGCAAAGTACATGTCTTGTCTATAATATTGACTTACATAAGTGGCATTATTTGATGCCTACTCTTAATTATGGATTAATAAAAGTCAAGACTATGCAAAAAATGCAGAAAGAGTTAGGTAGAAAGTCTCATTCACAATCAGGTGAAAGAAACTGTATTTATAAAACTGGATTTTTGAAAAGGGAAATATTGAAGACAATAATATCAAACCTAGTTGAAGGAACAGAGAAAAAATATAATTGCATGTTTATCCAGAATTAAAAATATAAATTATACAATATTTTCCAGTTTTTTATTTTATTTTGAGTTTAAATCCTTGACCTTTTAAAGTCAGTGGGAATTTCACCACTGAGTTGATTGGCACTGTTTCACCCTTCAGCTGTGAGAAGCCGTTTCTGCTTTTTATTATTATTTCAAAATGCTATCCTTCCTTTCCTTCTCTCACTCCAGTTTCTTAAGGATTTATAATCTTTGCATCAAAAGGAAATTTTTCTTGGTACATACTGTACAGTTGAAATCAAGTACCAGGCAAAAACCTAAGTGACCTAATGGGCTGATTCCAGCAGAGCAGACGTTTTGAATCTGGACTTTCTTAGTTATTGAGGGTACAGGATTTTGAATGCTTTTATCCTTTTATTGGTGAATGCACTAAAGTGCATGCAGACAGAGAATGTTAAAGTGGCAGTCAGATAAACTTGTTAAAGCAGTGGGAGTTTTTCCTTTCTTTCTACGTGACTTTATCATCACAGTAGAGTTAAAAGGCAATTAGCCCTTCAGCTCTTTTCTGGCCAGTTTATTGGCATTTTACACACAACTGTTGAATAGACAGTGCCATATTAAAAATTCCAATGAAGCCGGCCTGGGGATAACAGACTCTAAATTTCTGGTTAATGTGGGTTTCCTTGAGAGGAACTATTGCCAAAAAGCTCAAGTGAAATTATCTAAAAACAGTACCTATGCTGCATGTACTCATAGTTGATGGAAAATTGTAGTAGTCTTGCTACATGCTGTGTTACATTTCCAGGGAAATATTTTTATAAAGAGTGTTTGATGAAAAAGTTTATTCCTTTGCTAATAACAGGCTACCCACTGTGTTACTTAAGGCAATGAACATAGTGACTAGAATGAGACATTTTCATCATCATAACATTTCTGTAATTTTCATCTGAGGTCATTAAAACTCTGTTTACAAACACGGATTACTTATTTCAGTATATGAGATGGTGGAGACAAATTATTCTATCAAAGTTTTGACCAGATTTAGTGCAAATTTATTTTGGTTTTGGTTTGATTGTTAAATTTGGTTGTTTTGGGGGCTTTTTTAGAACTGTAAAGGAAATATTGTGGAGTTTTAATCTCATTTCAGTGTCAAGAGAAAATCAAACATGTCTTTTGCAATTCTTGCACCCCAAAGTCTTAAGACCTAATAACTGATATAATATTTTTCCATTACTGAGGAGAATGAAGTACAGACACAAAACATATAAGCTCACTACTAGAAAGTAAATTGGATTTTTCATAGTATTTCCGTTTTAATCTGCTCTTGCTAAAGAAAAGATGAAGTTTTTGACAGACCTGACTGAGACTGTTATTACCTCTTAATGATGCATTTGTTGCTTCTATGAATAAATTTATTTAATTAAATCAAATCTTGCAGCTAATTTTAGTTTAGATGTTAGAGCAGATAATGAGAAATCCATTGAGGTGTGTGTGTAATTGAGAATCAGATGATAAAAACAATGAATAAATCTGATATTTTTAACCTGACCATATGCATTGCTCAAACTCCTCCAAGCTGCATGTCACCTGACAGTGAAAAAAGCTCCTTAAAAGTCCAGCTGATTTTTTTATCAGATCCATTTCAATATAGGGAAGTGAAGCTGGTGGGTTGAAAGAATCCAAAGCCCTGTTTTCACTGTTTTTCAGTTTGCATGGTAACTCCAGAGAGCCCTCAGATTTTGTTCAGAGAGTAAGTGATGGAGTGAAGCTCCAGTGTGCCTTAATACACAGAGCAAACCAAAATGCCTTCATTTGCTCAGGTACATATGTTAGCAGCATCTTTCAGTGCACAACACTGAAATTTGAAGTGATGCCCAGTAACAACAGGTTTATTTTAAACAGTGTATAACTGTACTTCAACTGTCACTGTTAACAGCTCAGACTTTGCTACTAATACTCACAAACCATCGTTAAAGCTGTCTGCAACTTTTGTCTTTTAATACAGCAAATACATATTGCAAGTCAACAAAATGGCTTCATTAAATGGCTATTAAAGTGTAAATTGAATGTCTGGAAGTTAGAAAGTGCCAGATTTAAAGCAGCTCATATAATTTTTATTTTGGTGCTCTTTTGGGTGAATGTTACAGCACTTTTCAGTTATACAGCCATTAACTGCCTTTTCTGCAGCACCTCACTGCTGTTCCATGCTTGCTACCTATTGCACTAAATACATTCTTGAGTTGCATATTGAATGGGACAGTGACTGTGGGAGACACAAGCAATTATGTTACTGGTCAACTTAACCCTATCCATTCTCTTACTTCTGATTTCTTATGTGCTAAAAATTGTGTAGATCAAAATACAGGTATTGTGTAGATCAAAATATAGGTATTGTGTGAACTTCTACTTAGTTCAGCCATGATCTGAGATGTATAGAGAATTCTCAGTAGCTTCAGAGCAATGAAAACTCTGTCATGATGGTAGTAAGTGTATTTGGTCATCAGAAGCAAGACCAGTGCTGAAGCATCAGGAGTGGTTCTGAGTTTTAGGCCATCTCTAAGAGTTTTCTGGTCTGCCAGGAAAAAGTCACTTTTCCACATCTGCAAAGTGAGGAAAATAAAATGTACCATTTTATTTTATAGAGATGTGTCAAATATAACTTGTTGAATTCTATACAACTGTTTTAAAAATGAAAAGGACTATAAAATCTGAAGAACTTTACACAAGTAAGCCTAATGCATTAGAGCAAATGACCAAGACATCTGCAACAAAGACTTTTGAAACTGTGCCCAGTGTCTGTGCACCATCTTTTCCCACACAGATAATAATGCTCTTTTTATATCACAAAGAAGATGCCAAAAGCAGTTTGTTAGAGTTCTAGAGAGATCCAGATATGGTGATGAGCAGCACAGAAAAACCCAGAAAGCAAAGAGAACCATAGTTTCAGGGAGATGCTTAGTGAAAGCAGCATTTTTAAAAGTTCAGTAATATTGATAGAAATTGCACTCTGTAAGCAACATTTGTTTGAACAGAATGACACAGAGCGGAGAGTGAAAAATAATGTGTGATCATTAGGTAGAAAGAGCCATAATTTATAGACACCAGGGGGCAGAATTAAGGCTGCAAGGACAGCTATAAACCTGGCATTTCCAGGCATCTAAGGGGCTATTTATGTTCTAACTCAAACACATGTTTGAATTCAAATATTTGAATGGTATAGAATTTGTTGAAAATACTGTTCTGTTTATGGAAACAAAACTGTTTAAAAGCAGTTGAAAGAGAAGTGTGATTGCTCATTAATTACAAATGTGAATTCAACTAAAAGCTAATTTTAATTAGTTTCAGCTAACGTTCAACACTTTGTTGTTTGTGCATTAATTAATCCAGCTTTCCGAAAGGAAAACATCAAACAAATCCTTCCTTGAAAGTTAGACTTCTTTTTCTGACTTTCTGAACTGCAGAAAATACTGCAGATAACTGCAGCTTTTTATTTCCAACCTGACCTTCCCTGTTCTGAAACTAATTTGCCATACTGCTTCTCAAAGTCTGCTCAAGGACTTCCTTTAGCAGAATAATGTGGTTCTTATTAAGTACATCCTATAAGACCCAGGAGGATTGCATGCAAAGAAAATAAGACGGAAACACAAATGAATTTCCATCCTCCAGTCAGATATATGATATTGATGACCAGGATATATATGAAGGATATTGTAAAGAAGACAAAGAAAAAGAATTAAAGCAAATGTCTGACAAATTGGCTGTCTTCATATGCAAGGATGACACGTGGGCTATGCAGCTAAGTAGAAGACATGTCGGCATCAAGCCAAATTGTTATATAGTCAACAAGTCTCTTTGAATCACATGGTTATATGTAACCTCTCTTTTAAATAAGGCCTCACTTTAAATTACATCACCATGAAAGACTTAGAAGCCATGAAGTTTTATGTGAAAACTGATAGTTTCTCTTAACTCCAAATTTTGTTTTTCACTGCTATGAATTTTATATTTTTACAAGAATGATATTTCCTTCAAGTGAAACTTCTTTTGGATATTCTTTCC
>NW_008685394.1:393077-397836 GCF_000695815.1 Acanthisitta chloris
GCTTTAATTTCCAGTCAGTTTCTTCGTTTAGTTGATTTTTTTCTTTAAGGTGAGAAAATAACATCACATTAGCATAATTTGATGGAAAAATGCATTGAAATAGCTTCAATGTACTATCATCTCTATATTTTGTAATGTTCTCATTCTAATGTAGCTAAATATAGATTTCAGAGGTTTTAAAGGCACTTGGTTGATGGAGAATATTTACCCTCCCTATGCAACAGCTCATCTGTAATTAAGTGAATGGACTCTGGAATTATCAATGAGTTTCATTTCATTCTTCAACAACCTGCAGAATTTGGGTAATCAGGATTCTAATATGATTTTTCATATTAATCTGTTTTAAACCATGAAATCTGATATTTTCACCATGACTAATCCATGAAATTTGTCAACTTTGTGATTTACACAAGCTCTATTTTTAAAAAGAACTTGTTTGAGTCCTAAGGCATGGAATATTATTTCCCAGCATGCTTTTAGTGTCCTTTTGCTAATAAGTATAAACAAAATGTGCTCATTGACTATATTATTATTTCAAGATCAGGAGGTAAATATAAGTAATGTTGAAGAGTATAGTCCCCATAGAAGTGTATATTAGTCTTAAGCCATTAAGAATAAAATAGCCTATCATATCAGAGTTGGTAAGAATGGTTGTGATCATAAAGTTTACCTAAAATAATTGGATAACTTGCTTGTAGATTAAAAACATATGTGATTCTTGTATGTCTTTATGCTGAGGCTTTAGAATTAATTGCTGTGAGCATAAACCAGACCAAACAAAAATAGATTTGCATCAATTCTTTGTAATGGGGGGAAAAAAAAGCTTGAATGACAGTGAGGATAATTCTGTTTTGTATTTGGGGGGAAATGGTGATACAATGTTCACATACGGGAGTGCAATTTACTATATAAGGGAAAGAATAAAGATCCTTTATATAAATGTAATAACAGGCAAGTAATACCTTCAAAAGGAAAGAGAAAAATTCTCTTGAGCACAGAAGGTTTGTCTATTCCAGCTGTCCTCTCTCACTTGTTGGGGGAAGACATTTGGGGAAAGGCCAGAACGCAGATATTCACAAAGCATCCAGTTTTTAGCTCAGCACAATGTCTTAATCAGCTTTTACAGAGCTGCTCTGCTCTGTACCAAACATGCTATAAATGTGCAGCACATCCGTACATGTAAATAAGTCACACTCCCTGTGGTGATGAGAACAAGATGACTACAGATTTCAATAACAGGTAATAGAAAAGCAGCATTGCCTCATTGCTTTTCAGCTGAGCAGGGGGCTAGAGCAGGAACTCCTGAATGCCATGGCTATCTCTACATCATTTCAAATTCCTCGTTGTACAGTTCTGTGAAAGATCTCCAGAAATCATCCACATTAAGATCACAGATGGCCAACTTGTTACAAGATCCACAGACTGGAGCAAGCTAGCAAGAACTTGATCTGCACTGTAATTTGGTCTTTCTCCAGCAGAAATGACCATAGATCTATTCACATGTCCATCAAATTATCAAAATACAGACATAATCTGTCATGCTCCCTTACACAGTCTTGTGATGTGAAATGTCACTTTGTGATCAGATCATAGATTAGCTTCTGGTCATGCATTGAGAAAGGTCACAGAATACAGTGTCCTTCTGAAAATGCCATGATGTTCTCATGTAGTTGGACAAGCCATGGCAGGGGAACTCTGTGCCTTTGTGCTTCTGGCTGGTCTTTTCTCTGTCCTGCTTCCTTAATTGCTATAACTCATATTCTCAAAGGCACAACTGCCTCTTAAATGGATTTCTGAATGAAAACAGCCAACTGGATAACTGATACCTGGAGAACTAATAAGATATAAATAAATGCCTGTAAAGTTCCAGAAAGTATATAGCCATCCCTGAAGAAAAAGTGAATTCAAACCAGCTACTTGCTATCCTTCATATTGCAATTAATCTGAGTAACAAATGAAATTGGGAATTGGGGAGCGTGAAAAAAAACAACCATGGGGAAGATGGGGAGTGGGAGAGGGATAGGGTATTTCTTCCCATAAACTGCAATTCTTCTCTTGGACTTCTTGCTACATGATGCTGTGAGTGCCAAGGTTTTACTGGTTTAAAAACATATTTGATGAATTTGTGGGGGAGGGAGATGGGTGGGAATCCATCAGAAGCAGTTAAAGGCTGAGATACCATTTGTAATGCATAAAATCTCTGCTGTGAATGTTGCTTATAGCAGAGATCATCCCAACAGCCACCACAGGAGGAAGTGTGAAGGGACCTGAGGTGTTCTCCAATGTTCTTTAGCTCTCTACGAGGCCTCCTGCAGTTACTGCACCACTCAGAAATTCTTATTTCACAATGTTCTAAGAGTCTAGGGGAAGTGTGGCCTGTACTCCAGGCTGAAATCTGACCTCAGAATTACGATTTATTTGAAACTTACTAAAGTATTTAGTCCAAAAGGATATTTTGTGGAGGACAGAGAATAATTTGGGGAAGACAGATGAAGTTTTTGCCCAGGATTTTTTGCACTTCCCTAGCTAAAAAGCAATTGAATAAATTTTTTTCTAGTTGCTCATAGCATAAGATGAAAAATAAGTGGAATCTCAGACTTTTAAAAGACATTTTGAAAATAGCACATGTGAACAATAGATGTTTAGAATTAAAGTGTATTTTTATAAAATTCCATCAAATTTAGAAATCAAAATGATCTATTGATTTTTTCATTGAGTTCACCTTATTTTAATATTTCAACATGTCTTCTTAAAAAATGCAACTGTTCTTTCAGAACTTTGAAACTTGTCTATTACTACTTCTATATGGAATTTAGGACTAACCAATGGGGTTACATGTATTCTGTTGCTAATTTGGGATATCCTAGATGTTTGGAGATGTTTGCATATTTGGATATTTTTATGTATATTTAACCTAATGTACATAGAATTTCTTGGGACAGAATTGCAGCTGTGTCAAACTGTGAAAGCTCTTTGCTTTATCTTTACTGAATCATGAAGCAAATACTCTGGTGTTTTCTGCATGTAGGTACTTAAAATTGTCTTTATTTTATAAAGAATTCTGCTCTACATGATTAACATGGCATGTTCATATAAGACAAAATGCTCTCCAGTGTAAATTATGTCTATAGAATTTACCTAAATGTTTGTTGCTTATGAAAGATCTACAGCAAGGCCTTTTCCTAAGGCATACATTTGTCAGCTAAAATCCTGATTGTTTTGCCTGTATTATGTCACTCACGTCTGGCAAGAACAGCATCCTGCTGTTTGTGAAGCTGACCTCCTGCTGCTATTTAGCCACTTGTAGGATTCTATCCCAATTCCTCTAATCCACTCTGTTTCAATAGCACCATATTTGGACTCCTTCACAGATTTTTTTTGCTGCTCTGTTTGGGATGCTCTATGAGCTGAATTAGAATTTTAATGTTCCGTTCAAAACAGAAGGAACCTTTTTGTTAAATGAGAATATAAGGAATAATCTCCTCCACTCCCTTGCCAGAATTTCTACACATGCACTATATTATTTTCCTTCAAACTTTTGTCCAGAAGTTTGGGGCACTATTTCAATATATTGGTTTGCTTTGTATAAATCAGATCCAATTTGAGGTTTAATGTTGCAATAAGGCCTGCTACCATCTTAAATTGTTTCTTTCCTGTTGCAACTCCTCATTCAGAGTTCAGTGCTCCTTGTTTCCATTATGTCAAGGGTTTACTGAAATCTTTTCAAGCTCCTTGTGCAAGTCAGGCCTAATTAAAGCAGAGAACTGAAAGGACTCCAAAAATGGTGTTAGAAATGACACCAAAGCACAAAGTGCACTGTAGATATTTTTGCCTTACTTTCAAGAAGTCAGCAAAGATTTGCATATGTATTTTTCCAGTAGCTATTTTCTGATCCTCACATAAAACAAGGTTTAGAGAAAACAAAGCAGGATTGGTATACCTACCTATATAGATATATCTGATATGTGTATCTATCTATCTATATATATATGTTGTCTGTCCCCTTACTTCACACCTAAGCCTATTAGCTTTGCTGGGTCTATTTATGGCTAAGATAGCAATTGAAAAAAACAGGATAGCAGAATATGATCCTTTTTAATGCAGAGCTCCTTGGTTGATACTTGTTTTAAGAATTGTTCTTCAGCAAGTGGGATTTAGTTTACTGAAAAATAAAAGAGTGGTGGAATTACAATGCTAATTTTATTCCATGGAAAGGAAGAAGTTCCTTGGATGCAATGTAATGCATGAGTCTCTATTGTACAATTTAAGAAATCTTCAGTGCACTATACACTTACCTAAATGTGTATTGAGAAAAAAGGCATCATTGAGGTGAAATACATTTCAACAATTTCATAAAGTGTCTCTCACTTGTATCAAACTTTCCACGTGGGAAAATTTGGAATGTTTCTTAGAACACATACCATGTTTGCTTCAACTGCAGCTTTCTGCAGTCTAAAGTTCCCTCAGTGTGCTGGACAATCATCAGCAGGAGCCACTGGTATCAAGACCTGATGAGAACATCATCTCATGAATGGGGTTAGGGATGCAAGTGGAAACTGGAAAAGACAACGTTTCTGGGAGTTTGATGTAATGATAGGTTTTATGGCTAGAAACGGAGAAAATAATGAAGAAAATGGGAAAGAAAAAGACATCAGAAAGTGAAGGTGAAAGAGGGAGAGAGGTAGTGAAATATGGGAGGAAGCAGAGGCAACCATGCTAAAGGAAAAAGTGTGACAAAGAAAAAGTATTGGCTTCCTTT
>NW_008685394.1:397855-432094 GCF_000695815.1 Acanthisitta chloris
TGATTTGTTCTTTGTAATGATAGCAACATATAAGAAAGATATTTAGAAGTTTTTATCAAGGGATTTACTCTATGTAATGCAAAATGAAGAGGTTTGTAAGTGATCCATCTATGCAGTATCAGGATGAAGACTTGTGGTTCTGCTGCTCCTCTGTTTGTACTTTAAAATTAATTGAAAGCCTCATTGTTTTGTTTAAACTGTGAAAGCTTCCAAGGAATGATAGCAACATATAAGAAAGATATTTAGAAGTTTTTATCAAGGGATTTACTCTATGTAATGCAAAATGAAGAGGTTTGTAAGTGATCCATCTATGCAGTATCAGGATGAAGACTTGTGGTTCTGCTGCTCCTCTGTTTGTACTTTAAAATTAATTGAAAGCCTCATTGTTTTGTTTAAACTGTGAAAGCTTCCAAGGTCAATGAGTGAGGTAATTGACCTGCCTGTTGTAGGACAAAAATATGTATGTTAAATTGCATAATTAGTTTTAATTACATAATTATGGTGTTTAATGTGGGGGGGTCAAAGGTTACTATTACATTTAGAAGTCGTGGCAAGAAACACAAAAATAAGCAACATAGTTTAATTCTGTGTTTCTTTGGGTTTTAAAAAAGGGGTCCACTGTGATCTATCCTTGACCTTGGATATTTGATGATTATAGCAAATAATATATTTCTGCTATACTTTTTGGAATCATAGAGACATCTTTGTAAATGACTAAGTGACTTTACTAAAGACTTCATTTAGGTGTAGTGTACACAAAAGTTAATCAACAGTGGGAACTCTACCGACAGCAATTTAATCTGATTGGGTAAGGTAATTACATGATTACCAGGAGTGTTTATATATGGACAAGGATATTTTTATTGGAAAAAACCCTAATTGCTTTCTTACTGAGAAGAGAAGAAAACAAACAAATTTGTTGTTGCAGGTTAAGAGGACATCCTTCATTCCTTGAAATAGCTTCTTTTCATATTTTAGTGACAAAATGAACTCATAATTCTTTGCAAATTTACACTGAGATTATGTTATGAGTGCCTCTGTTTCTGAACTAGAAATAATGCCATCAATTTCTTGTTTTCTTTAAGCAGCTCATTGCTTATACATCCATTGTGTGATCGCCTAAAGATGTCATGATGCTTGTAATTCATTGTCTCTTTTACTGTGTGTAAACACTGTTGCTTAAATACAGGTTGATTTCACCAACCCTAAACCTAAAGGTCCATTATACTAATGGATATTTCTGGGAAGGAGGGCAGTATTTGCTCTTCCATGATGGTTAAAAAAAAAAAAGTTACTATGTCAAAGATAGGTAGATAAAAGATGGTGTTCCTAAATGCTAGAAGAAGAAATATCACTTTAGGTTCTCTGAATGGTCCTTTAGAAAATGGTATTTCAGTCTATTGACAATGAAGGGAGTGTTGGGAGATGTATCTTCGTTAACTAACATTAACCTCTGTGCTTACCTCCCTGAAGTGCACTAGAGTAGAATCCCATTTGGCTAATAAATACTGGCTTGTCCCAAAGCCTCTTTAAGTAATGGGCCAGGCCAGGCCAGACCTTGGCACTTTGTAGGGCTGTGTCAGATGCCAAAAAAAGAAATTGAAACTTGTAAGAATAACTTCATATCTCATCAGTAACTATTGAACACATTCTGCCAATGGAAATGGGATACAATCCTCGAAAGGCTGACTTCTGAATAACTGAAGAGTTAATGAACTAAATGTTAAATAAGAAATAAATGGATTTTTTTTAATCAAATATCTAATTATGGGAAGAAGTTCTGTGATATATTCCATGTTATAAAATTAATTTGTTCTCCCTTTTGATAATTTTTCCCTAAATAAGTGCTTTAGAAAAATATTACAATTTTGAATTGTTTTTCTAAACCAGATGATCCAGTCACTGTTGGAGGCACATAGCCACGGCAAAATCTCATGCTGTACATTGATCACCTGTCCAACCTTTGCCTAGAGTGTGATCCCCAGTTCCTTCAAGAGATCCATCTTTACCTGTCTATAAAGAAGAAGAGGAGGAGGGAGACATCTGGGATATTCAAGTATCAAAGTTTAACACCAGAGCAGGTTGAATCTCCATTTATATTATTCTCTATATATGTTGCTAGTATTGACTTGGATATTTGGCTGAAGATTTTTTTCACTAATTATACAGTATGCTCTGAAGTTTTACCAGCATTGAAGCATTTTTGTTTAGACTGCTCACATACTGAAACTGCACATGCATTTTTCATAGTTCTGTGGTGTGAATTTGAATCCAAAGTCACTCTGCTGTTAAGGAAGTTAGCTAATACTGGGCATGCCTGGCAGTCTGTATCTCTCTCTTGAACATATGCTGACCACAGAGGCTAAAATGGCTTGTTTTAAACTGTTGAGTGCACTGTAGTTGTCCCATGCTGTATTTAGCACACAACAAAATCCAGGTCCCCAGCAAGTGCACTCATTCTCATTCGCTTGTTAAACTCGCTTCTCACTCTTCCTCTTCCATTTCCAAGAGGACTTTGATATCCCCAAAACAGCCAAGGTTTTGCTTACTGTCCTAAGGACTGCCCCTTTAGGAGTCTAGCACAGCCCACACACAAACCTGGAATATGTCCAACTTGTTCTTTGAGCAGAATGTGAACCTCTGACCTCCTGGGCCTCCGGCAAGAGTGCTGCCTACTGAGCCACCAATACCCAGGCCATCAATAAGTTTTAAATGCCAGTTGCAGACTTCACAGAGATAATGACTTCAGTGTGTAAAGGTTTTGTTGTGGAGGCTGCAGTCTCACATATGGCGTGACAGAGTAAATATGTTAAAACCATAGAGAGCTGTTGCATAACTTGCCTTGATATAACAGTTTTTGTAATATGTTTCAAGGCATGGAATATTATTTAAAGGGACCCTGTTATGTAGGCTTAGGCCCAAAATGAAGCTATTATAGAAAGAATGTTTAGCAAAACCAGAAATATGTCCATGAAATTGTTGGAGTGGGAATTTCAGGGTAACCTTGCTTGGATTTAGAGTCGCCTGCATGACATTGCACTGTTGTGCTAGGGAATGAGAACCAGCAGATGAAAATACTGTTAAGTGAGAAACAGAAAGTGAGAAGAATAAAGATGTTAGAAAGCTATTACTATTGTTATGACTTCCTAAAGATCTTACTGCATCCTGAGAAAGATGAGATCAAAAAACAAATTCCAATTTAGTAATTTAAAGCAGCATTATTGACACAGGTAAAAACATGTATTTGCATTTTAGTCGTATTTTTAACCTGATCTCAAGTAAGTTCTTGTATTTATGTACTTTATAATAGAGAATTAATATGAAATAAGCTTTCAGGTTTTGGCACATTTCATTTTTATTGATATTCTTTATTTAAAACTTAGCATTAAAAGCATACAATAGTTATGTTGATGTTTTCAAAATTCAAATGGATAAATGTGATTACACAAAATGTTATTTATAGACTTGGATCAGGAAGAAAAACATGGCCAGATTCAAGCTAAGACTTATATTATGGAAAGGCTCTTAGAAAATTGCATGAACCTTCTGTGGAGCAAAGGCCAGGAACCGAGGACTCCTTTTCCCAGCTGAGTGCCCAAATGAAGAGGCTACAGACTCTTGCTCCCTCTTGTGTTCTTTCTCTGGCCCAATGAATCTTGAATTATTTTCTGTACAATGATAGAGTTTCAACAGAGGAACTTTAATATATCTCTACCCTTGTCCCAGCCCTTACTGTAACCTGTAGCCGATTGATTAGAACATTCTGCTAAAAGACATTGCTTTGAGTCCTAGACTGAGCAAGGAATGGGACCTGGGGATTTGGCTTCTGGGGTGAGTCATGCTGCTGCTAGGCTAGGAATGACCATTGTCCATGTACCATTTTAGAGAGAAATAACACCTGAAGAACTTTGTAGGAAACCCACCTGGTTGGTGTTTATTAGACTGGCTTAGGCTGGCTTTGAGAGCACCTGTTGGATCAAACTCCTCAGATCGTCTGTGCAGTGGTGGCTTTGTTTCTAGCTCCCTGTCAGGCTTAGATATAGGCTGAGCATAAAGTGAGATACTCACTCCTGGCTGGACCAGTAAACTCTGGGCATGCACAGAGATGCAGCTCCTGGATCTGGCCTGCCTTGCCATCAAAAACTGTGTTGTCTTTAGGGAATAGACATCAGGATCACCATTCTGGCTAGACATGCATGAATTCTCCTCATGACCCATTTTGAATTCCCACATTTTTGGGCTTGTAATTAGTTTATTTTAATTTAACAGCTCCTTTGAATGTAGAACTGAGGGATTTTATGAACCTGTTTTTCAAACGTAAGTTAAGTTTAAAAGAATGTGTTATAATTAAACAAGATGACAGGAAGAATTTGTGGTTCAAAAGTGCATTGACAGTTATGAACCATAGACAAACACAGTGTGTTTTGAAGCTCTACAAAGTTAAATTGCTTTAAATGTGTTAATGCTGTTCAGGCAGTTCTGTAGAGCAGTGTGGATTAGACCTGAACTCAGGAATAGTCAACTAAATTAGCTGCATTGCAGTTATAAAACAAATATTTGTCAAAATTTCTGACTTAATTCCTAGGCTATGGGTTTTTTTCTTCCTCCATGTGTATGTTGTTACGAAGTCCTGCAGTGCAGGTCCTTATTCATGCAAATGTATTTATCTGCCTCAGTGGAATTATTCTGGTGAGTAAGTCAATGTCTAAGATCAACTAGGATGAGTCTGGTTTTCTTTTTAATAGAAATGCTAATTTTGAAAATGACATCTGTGAATTATTTTTAGTCTGAAGAGCTACAGACAGTATAAAATTAGAACAGTGGATTTCTTTGGCAGTTCTTTTATTATTGTTTCTACCTGTTTAAAACACTAGAGGAATAATGTGATTCATTACATATTACTTTTCTGGCAGTAGATGTATCACCTAGTTTGGTATCCAAATGTGAACTATTGCTGCTTTGTAATATGGTAAATTGGGGGTGGTGGAGGTGGGAATAGAAACTTATATTCATGACAAGCTGTTGGTTTTGAAGACAAGTCCTTTTCTGTCTTGCTAGTGTCTATTTTTGATGCAGTGGAACCTTTTCTATAGTAGGATAGCACTCAGAAGTAGGAAGGATGCAATCTGCATCCTAACTGTTGACTGGGTGGTTTAAGTGCAGTTCATTTGGCAGCACTTATGTTTCCACACATGGGACTTTCACTGTCTCATAATCTGGCTTTAGAAGGGTTACCATTTGCACAATTTAACATTGTCTCTCCTTTCACAGTGAACACAAGTTAAATTGTTAATGTTTGTAAGTCAACATCATATTAATGATTCTGTGTGCATGGGCAAAAACTGGTGCAGGAACTGCTTAGCATAGTATTGACATAATTGCTTTAAAGTGGGAATTGTTAATGTATTAAAGGGGGACCTTAGACACCAGCATTTGGGATAAATAGCTAAAAACACTGTCATAACCCACATAACACCAGAAAAGGATAGAGGACTGAAAGAAAATGAGAAAGGGAAAACTGAGTAGGAGAGGGGAGAAAATAGACATTTCTGCAGAAAGCTATAAGTTGATAGAGAGGTAAATTTTGGAGGTGAGTAGAGGTCTTCAAAAATGAATAAATTTTGTATAGCTATGTATAAACTATATTGCATGATGCTACTTTATTTGAATCAGTGTAACTTGAACTGCCTGAATAAGGCAGTTAAAATAATTAAAAGTTGTAATACATAAGCATCCTGATGGAGTCAGATAATAGTTAAATGTAAGACCTGCTGTAGGAGAACAAGCAAAGAAAAACAGGCTTGTAGTTCAAATCATATGAAAATTACTATTTCATTTGGGAAGAGCATACTTTCAAGATTACAGATTGGAAGAGTAAAAGGAAATCACAGTAAATATGACTCATATGTTAGTTAATACTCACATTAAACACCTTATCCTCCCAGGTATAAAAGTTGTCAACTTCATTGTCACTTAGCAAAAGAACAAAAATTAGTATGAATGCTGCTGTGTTTCCCCTCAATCAATTTTAAATGAAAACACATTACATATTTTGTCATTTTATTGGAGAGGTTCATTGATGGGTGATTATTAGCAATGATTCCCCAGCCTCAAATCACTTGATGTCTTGAAAAGGAAAAGATTTCATGGCATGGTTTTGCTGTCCCCTTTTTAGTATTGCTACAAAGAAAAAAAGATTGTTTACAAATTTGTGAAACTTATTTGCATATACTCTTTGAAATACTGAAACTAATCGAGAATTATTCAAGTTAACAGAGTTTTTAATAGAAATTGTTACTTTATCAAACCTGAAACCTCTCTCATGTCAAGGGTAATTTGAAGAAATCTCCTTTAGAAAGCTTTGATTTCAAATAGCAAATAACTAATTTATTGGAAATGAAACTACTCAACAAAAAACCTTGAGAAAAATCTGCATTACAATACCCAGAGCCTAATAGTTAGGGCATTATCCTTTAAGACATGCGACTTTGGTTCAATTTCCTTTTCTGAATCCAGCTGAATAGAGACTTAAATCCAGCTGAATATCTAATGCATCCAAGGCAACTGTCTTTACCACTGGACTATTGTCTGTAATAGGTTGGGTATCTCTGCTTTTGTGAAAATTGTGAAAGGATTTGTCCTAATACTAACAAGACCTTTCTGAAATCTTCAGAATTCTTATAGGCTAGGAAAGAAACTTTGTGCTTAGCTTTATACATAACCCCCAGGCTCTGAAAAATGCCTGCAATAATCATTATTTTATATATTCATACCAGGCAACATTTATTAATCTGGACTCTAAACTAAATCTTAATCTCAGACTCCATATAGAACTGTCTTTCCATGCCTCTGGTTATTCCTGTCAGCTTTCTCAGGTTTTTCTGTTTTTCCAATATCCATACTTTTAACTGTTCAAGCAAATCTACCTGGAAGTACTACTTAGGATATAACAGCAATGAATTTAATGGCATTTTTCAATATAGTCTTCTCTCTGTATTTTTGCACACTATACTTTATTATGACAAGCTGAACTCAGTGGTGATCACTGTAGAAGATGCTTCTAGCTGAAATGTCCATTTACTCAAAAAAAATTTCCAAAAACTGTCAAAAGTAATTTGATTGTGGTTGGGACATTGTTTTGGACCATAAAGTGATGGATTCCATGAAACTAGAGGCATCAGGATTGTATTGTGCCCTGTCAGTGTGTAGGTATTCTTCTGAGATTACCAAAAGGGATCAGTTACCTTGGTAATGTGTCCACCAATATTTATTGTGTCTATTTCTTTACACAGGCTAACAAACATTCATCATGTGGGAATGTTGGTCATGATCAACTTGAGCTGAATTTAAATTGATGACCTAAAGGTTAAAGTCTCTGTATCCCATTACCTCTCCCTTGGGCTGTCCAGTCTCCCTGCAACTGGGTTTAACACCATTTTAAGTTTATCAGTGTCTTTGGTGGAAGAGCAGTCTTAGGAGTGCTGGTCTGACAAATACCATTGATCTCCTGTTTGGGAAAAAAACAGCAACAAAATTCAATATGACTTTTGCAGCTTGTCAATACTTGCTGAAGAAGGCTCTAAGCAAGTATTCAGATGCTGGACTAATAACTTCACCAGCCTGTTAGATAACTTTAATCCAGTCATATGGGAACATAATGCAGTGTAGCAGCCCAGTGAAATATGAAACTATGAGAACAGCTGAATAAATTTAAACACATTTTTGAACATTCTAAGTTTTGTCATAAAAATCTGATAATATAGAAGAAAAACTAATAACACTTCCTTTTGGTTTTGTTATTCTCCACAGTAGTTGAAAAGACAACATTTCTTGTGGCTGCTGACTTGAAAGAAGTAGTGACAATTTCTAACACTACTTTTTGCCCCATATGAAGTCTATTCTTTCTCACTCATTAAGGAATGAATCTGGTTTCTGTTTTATTCAATACTGTATATACATCTCACCCATAAATATTTAAACTAAGTAAATATAGAATCTTAAACATGGAATACGCTTTCATTCTAAACTGGTGGCTGTGGGGGAAGGTAAAAATGTTTTATTCAAAGACCAGTGGTCCCTTTGGAAGAGAAAAAAAAAGTGTTTTGTGCTTGCTGTAGGGCAGCAAACTTTTTACCAGATTATACCTATATTGTTATAAAGTTCAGACTATAAAGGATCTATAGGAAAGGGTTTGCAGATACTCACTTCAAAAACACATGGCTAGTATTCAGCCCCTAGATCTGGGGCTAATTTAATTCTTCTTCTCCATTCAAAGTGCCTCACTCCTGCCTACAAATGCAGAACAGATTCCCTGGTAATTTTCTTTCTTGGAAGTACCGTCATTTTATTCCTAACTGGGAATAGCATGAAATGGAAATACATTTATGACTCTACTTAAAAACAAACACAAAACAAAATGAAAGCAGGGATAATATGAAAGATAGTTCCATAACAAATTGATGCAGAAAAATGCAGAAATGTGAAGCATATTGAAAAATACACAGCTGACATTTTCACCAGGAAGATTTCCTTTAACAAACAGATTTTTGGAAGCAGTGTAATGTGGCATACCTAGAGTACTTTATTAATTTTGGCCAAACTGGTAATGCAAATTCATGGTTTTAATTTGATCCATGCAAGCAGAGTTCAATACATTGTCTAGGTATGCAGCAGGTCTAGATACTATTCGTAGGATACAATTACAAGGATTGTAAAAATAAAGTTTTATTAAACTGAATGCAATGAATAGTGGACATTTGTGCTTTACAGTCTTGGGACTGTGTGACTCCTATGTGTATCCCTCACTCTTCTTTGATATATATTGTGCAGACTGAAATGCTGAGGGATACTGAAGGTTACATCCTGAGGCACAGTCCTGCTGAGGGTTTCTTGAAAAAGGACAAGCTGTTTCTTAGGTTTTGGAGTCTGTGGTTCAAGGAGTAGCTTGTGTAGGTAGCTAATGGATTGAACCAGCCCCTTTGCTAAAGTCTGAATCCTTTTGTGGGTAATATCTTGTTGAAACATAAAATAACCTTTGATTATAAAAGGTGTCTTCTATGAACAAAGACAGTTGCAAATATAGCACTTCATGTTTACAAGGCAAAATCAGATCAAACCTCATAACAGAAATGGAGAGTAGATAATATGAATCTCCTTTGTTGATTTTGGTGAGGTCAAAGAATTGATTTTAAAGGGGCAAAAAAAATTCCACGCTTTATTTTAATTGATTTTTGCATGTAGACCAAGTACCTGAACTGGACCAGGGGTAAAGATTGCTGTAGCCAAATTTAGTATTGCTTCTTGTTTTTCTTTTGGTTTTCTGTGAGAGAGAAAGAGGAGGGTAGAACAGTATTTTCATCAAGATTCAGTGGCTGTTGTTGACCTTGTTATGTTAAACCTATGTTCATAGAAATAATGGCAAAAGCTTTATTGATTTCTAAAAGAAAGATTGGGATATGTTACTTTTGCCTTCTACAATTAGCATAATAAAGACTTTTTTTTTTGGTGCAGAGCATTTTAAACAGTTTGGCTTGGAGCTACACTTTCAAGCTCTGCTGGTTGAAGCGTTACAGTAATGAATCCTCAAGTCAAAGATGATTTCTTAGGAGTGTGGCTTTGTTCTCCAGTGCAGACTGACAGATACAGGGTGGACAAAACCTTTTTTTTGTCTTAGATCAATACTGTCGTGAACATTCAAATAGTTGCGTAAGTTACCACAGCTCCCATAGAAGCATCAGTCACACATTGGGGTTTTTTTCTTCACTTTGATTATCTGTACTGGCCCACAAATTCAGTCTGCATTGGCACAGAGCCCTGGAAAATAGAGACAGACAGAAACTGTCCTGTCATGTCTCTCTGAGCTTTTATTTCCCAACTCTTCAAATCGCTCTTCTTCTGAAATTCTCCCCTTCGGCTATGTGGTTACTCTAAGTACTTTGTTTTACTAAATTTGTTAAGTGAATCTAGACCTCTGAGCTCCAACATAAAAAAAAAAGGACCATTTTCATATGAACATAAACTTTTTTTGTCTTTGTGGGCATCTTAACTCTGCTGCGCAGAATGAAGTACAGGACCTTTGTCTGTAGTTGTAATATACTTCATCAGTTTCCAGAAGACAATAACTTGCTTTATTCCCATTTTATAAGGATTAATTACACTCAGAAAAAGTACTCAAATAGCAAACAGAAAAGGAAACCAGATGTTGCAGAGTTATTTAACCAGTGTTATTTGCAGACAAATATTTAAGCTATGTGATTTAATTTTTTTGTGAAACCTTTAGAAGCTGGCTAATAAAACATCCAAAGTATATGGGAAAGTATATTTTACCTGATAGTATCATTTTTTCACCTAAGCATTACAGGTAAATACTTTATCAGTTCTTGGCAACCAATTTGCAAAAGTATTTGATTAGAACAGGAACAATCCCCAAGGCATATTGTGTATAGAGTCATAATTTATAAATAGGCTTTTGTTACATGAGGCACAGTTGCACATTTCCAACAGTTTCAGTTTTCTGTGTGCTGATGAAATGGTATAGTGATAAACCTTTGTGCAGAGTTGTTTCTTACAGATGCAGAATCTAAAATAATGAACGTTTAGAACTAGCAAGTGAATTCATTATCTGAGCACAAGTGTTTAATTGTGCTTCAATGAGAGCAAGCTTCTCTGCTGGAAATGGTGTTTTGCAGAACAGGCAAGGGCAATTTCTCTTACAGCAATGGTTTGTATAGGCAGTTAAAGGCATATTTAAAAGTTAGCATATGTTCCTAAAACTGATCTATTTTAACTCATTTTCATGTCATTTAGTACCTGTAAGACATAGTTATGATGTACAGAAGCTTCCTGTTCTAGGCATTATGGCACAAACAAGAATATCAGTTTGGTTGTCCCTTTCATCATTTCTACATTCTTGACATCCCAGAAATCCTGAGCTGCACCATCTCCCTGAAGTTGTCTTCCAGCTTTCTCCTTGAGAACCTAGAGCTTGTCTTCAGCCAACCACTTCTGTCAAAGACAACGTGCCTTATATCATTCATAGAAATTATCTAATGACAAATGTTGCAGTATTCCAGTTACTAATATCTGCACACTTGCATGCGTATGCCTCATATTCAACTTTGGCTTCCTAATTCAAAGAAGCCCCTTATCCTTATTTTTCCAGATTCTCTCTTTTAACATTTTGCATCCAGCATTTCAATGTCTCCTTTCTTAAAGCCTCTAGTGGCTCTTCATTCTCTTATGTGGTCTTTCTGCTGTGTTCTCCTTTCTCTCTACAACCTTTTCCAGCTGCAATATTGCTTCCAGGCTTTCAGCTTCATTTGATTTATTTTCAAGCCTATCTCCAGCCTCTTTTCCCTTCTTTCCTCATTAGTAACCTGCAGGCTCTTCAAACTCTGTTTTTGCAAACTTAAAACCTCACTTTCCCAGGTTACATCATTTGCTCCTGCCTCTTCAGCCTTTTCCTACTGATCTCCAGCTGCACACAACTTCTGTATCACTTGTGTTACAGTAACTTTCACTGTTCTCCTCTGACCTTACAATTTCCTGTTATTTGGTCTGTGCAAGTGCTCGACCTGATGGACTTTGCACTGAGCATAGTCAAAAAAAAAGTATGTAGTTTCTGTCATTGGAGATGATAATAATCTGTTCCTATTTTTATAATACCATTTCCTGTTCATGGGAACCCATTATTGCTGACAGGTTATTGCAAAGAGGCATCATCCTTAAATGTGCATCCATCTTACAATGTTTATGCATTTGTTTACTATGTATGAAAGAATTGTTTCCTTTTTGTAACTACTTCCCTTGTCTAAATGTGATTTGCAGAAAGTGATGTTAAATTGTAAATGATTCTTGTAAAACTCTAAAATTGACAGTCTCAAAACTTAGTAAAACATTAGACCCCAGGAATGTCCAGCTTTCATCATAACAGGGTTGGTTAGTTCTGTGTAAGCCTAAATACTCTGCCCATGGGAGGTATCTTACTGTCACCTGCTCCTAAATTGAAAATTATGTGTTCAGCCAAAGGTTGGGGCTTTTTGGTTTTTTTTAGAAAGGAATATTTTTTCTTTAACAGACATCTTTGATGTGGGACAGAATCCCTTCCATGTGAAATAAATCAAAGCCTGAGATGCTATTAAACAACCCTTTAGTTTAAATATAGCCAGTTCTAGATAACCACAAAAACATTCCTTCCTGCCCTTGCTCTATCTTTCTCTATTAAAGATGTGTAGATTTTCAGACAAACAGTTCTATTGGCTACATCATGAGCATCTAATCACTAGCACTTTTGTTGATGAGTACACTGTAGTGCTAGATAAATGTATTTAGAACACATTCTCAGTATGAATATCTAAAAACTTTTATCTTGAATAACACACGTAGCACCATCAAAGTCAGTAAGTTAATGTCATTCAGCATAAAAGAGCATCAAAGAGCTGAATGTTTCTCATCTCACCTAAACAAATTAACAGAATCGATTTAACTTACAATGTCAAAAATCCCTTAAAACTGTATAGTGCAAAACCAGCCTTGATTTAACTGTGTGTAAATAAGAGCTGTTGTCAAGTTCACCAAGCTGCATTTGGTTTATGCCAAAACAGGAACTACTTGGAGTTTCATTTTTTTTTATAATGCCCTGTTTATCTGTAAAAGGCATAAGATGTGGGGCCAAATCAGATTTTGCTTGAAAGGAATGAAGGAATGCATAAATAAATGCATTAGTACCTAGTTGGAGCATATTGTTTTGAATTCTGTAGAGTTTTTTATTTGAGGTTAAGCTCTTCCAGTAGGTATGGCTCTTCAGGATGAAAAAGGAGCATAAGGCAAATATTACAGGACTAGAAAAAAAAACTTTGAAAATAACCAGAGACAGAAAAAAAGAAACAGATCTTGAGGTGTTTTACATTTATTTTTCTAGTCCTTGTACAACCAAGGCACACCAAAACAAAAACCCTCCAGAAGGCTCATGGAAGCCTCAGATGTGTTGTAACTCTGAAAACTCTGGAAAAGAACATGTGCAGGCATTTTTTATATCTTAGAGTATTCTGTCCAGGAACCTGTGGAATAATGAGAGTTGGTGTCTACCTAAATTGTTCTCATCAGCTGACAGCAAGGCACTACACAGCACTGCACATTCATGTCCCCATCAACTCTATTGAAAAAAAAAAAGAGCTTCCAAGCCCTGTCTACTAAATCTGGCCTCCTGAATGCATTTCTGGTATGTCATACATGGCATTACATCTTGCTTTGAATCTCAGGATCTCCAGTAGTTACACATTCTGTGTCCAGATCTGTTCCCTGGTGGCAGTCCAGTTAAGAATGCCAGTTAAGTATGGTATGGCTGCTGTAATCCTGGCCTCAGAGTCTGCACAGAGGAATTTCTTAAATATGTGCCCTTTACTCATGACACGTGAAAATTACAGATAGAAGGAGAAAAATGTTTCTTTGCTGTCCCTTTCTTTGCTCTCTTCGGTATGTTTCAGAGTTGTTTGGGCTCTGAGTTTTCCCAGTGGTACAGTCCTCTCATTTTTTCTGTTTTCCTAGTCTGATGATGGTATGTCTATTTGGCTGGGGAACATTTATCTCTTTAGAAACAGCCTGTAACGTTTTTTCTCCTTTTCTTCCCCCCAATTTTTTCACTTCTGATGCTGCAAGTACTTCATTGCTTAGTCTTGTTTTTTAAAACAAGAAATAATTCTATTCTCAATATACACTGCTCTACTGGCACAGGACTGTGCATTATCAGTGGTCTTTGGATGTAGCATCAGACACGTAAACATTAGACTTCTCTTCCTGATATTAGAAAAATGCCAATTAGAGGGATGATGATTGAGGAAGACCTAATTAACAGAGGTCTCATCATAGAATTAAGATATATTATAGATTTATCTTTCTGCATTCCCTCCCCTTCAGATTACAGACATAGATATAAAACTTAAATTGTCACAAGGTGCAAAGTGATCTACAGAGCAGGTTGTGTGTCCAGACTAAGAATATCCATGGATTTGACAGCCACAGCATAACATAATACTCTGCAATTCTGGACAGAGATGAAGAGCATTCTTACTTGCCTAGTTAGCAGAGCTGGTGTGAAACTATGTCTTCATGTCTTCTAACATGAAGTATAAGGCAAAATCTTATTTAAAGGATTTTTATCTTAGTCTTGAGCAATTATTTGCTCCAGTGCCTCGGAAATGAGAGCAGAAAATAATATGCCTGCTTTATCCCATGTTCAAAATACTGATCAGATAATGAACAAGTGAGTATAACTTGAGTTTTTTCTTTAAATATTATGAATTTATAAAATGGAGAAATGCAAGAAAAATAATTAGTACTAACATGTATATGACATCTATTTCTGTGAGGTTTATGGACTTTGCTTACAAAAATAGCAGATGATTATGTGCTGGGTTGCTTTTGTATAAAAGAAGTGTCTACTCAGCCCACCTATGGACCAGGAGGTCATTGCATTATATGTCATATGAATATATGTATATTTATCATCCTTATCATGTAAAATAATGAGTTTGAGTACATAAATAAGATTGCTATGTTTGTATATGTAGTAAACAAGGATGATTTGTATCTGTGTGTTTGTATTTGTGTGTGTGTATGCACATATATTCATTTCAGGTATACATACCTATTAAACAAGCATAGACAGCACTATGCAAAGTTGTGTAGAAACTTGTTTCTAGGTTCCAATCCTGTTTACAGCCCCTGGGCATTAATTTAATATAAACAAAAAATAGGGGGAAAATATCTCCACTAGAATTTCTTATTAGAGCATTTTTCACACTGTTTTAGTAATATGATGAATTTATTCCCTTAATGGACAGCATGGAACAGGAAATAGGTGATGTCTCCTACCCGTTGGTTTCTAGAAGTCTAACCAAAGTTTGCCCTGTAGAGATTTTTGTAGGATATTCAGATTTCCTAGTATTTAATTTCTTTTTTCCTAGTTGGTGTTGATGGTATTTATTGACTTTATTTATCTATATGTCTATCGTTCCCTGGTTTTGATTTCTTTTATTTATGCAAGTCAGAACTTCAGCACCTCCCCTTATCCTTGTGTTGGGAGATCTACTATTCCTATAGAGAATGTAGAGTCCATTTTATACATATACATGCATATAGGAACTTCTCTGATCACTGAAACATTGCATCTTCCAGGCACTATTATACTCCTTATGACCTGACTATAAAATATAAATGGCAGCTAGAATTTGAATTTGATAATAGTGTCTAGTGTCTAAGGAGTATGAAATGAGGTATTAGTGAATGATACTATACACATGTATGTGAAGAGCAAAGCAACCTGCTCTTCCAGACAGTTATTACTCTGGGACACTCAGATTCTTTAAAATCAAAGTCATGGAATCATTTTCTCTATACCACCACTATACTTTTAGTAAATTCAGTTTTTGAAGATACTGGGCAAGACTGACACATTGGTAAGTAGACTGGTGTTATTAGTAGTAGAACTTACAAACTCTAAATATTTCCATGTGCTGTAGGTTTACCAGTTTGTAAGGACATAATAATTCCTTCTCTTTGAGTAACTGTTTTATATCGTGTCATTTTAAGCAAAATTTTCAGAAATTACTATTTATTCAATGCCAAATGTGCAGAAATATTTGGTCCATCAGACCTAAGCCTTTTAGCTTGCATATCTGAAATATAAGTAGTTAATAAAACCCAAATCTCCATGATGCCCCAAAGAGGGTATATTTTCTATGATGTTATTCTCCACTGTACATAAGGTTTAATATGAGCCTGTAACACAGATCCAGGGATGCATATCTTTTAATAAAGAAATATGCATGGAATTTTAAAGGACTGTCTAGAGTTCATCAATTAATTAGTCTATCAGCAATGAAAGACTTGATGTACAATTGTTGATACAGAATATCCATGCATGAAATGCATTTGGTTTTGTTTAATGTTAAGTTTGCATAGGTGTATTTTAAGATCTGAGAATAATGCAAAGTATAGTCATTGTCTTTCCTTTCAACTAGGAAAAAAATATAAATTGAAATTGGCTGAGATAGCCAAATTACTTAGTTACACTTAATTATTAAATCCATTCACAACATGACTTAGGAATATACTAGTTAAAAACATCATGCATAATCAGTCTGTAAAAACCAGCTTTTGGCAGCTTTAAATTTGTACAAAACAAGGAATGAATTATTGAATCACTGAAACAATGCCAATCACAAAGCCATCTAAATCCTTCCCTGCTCTTGTGTCTTTCACAAGAAAAGCACTTATTATCCGTTTTCAATTTATAGTCTGTATTTCTGCTCTATACTCTCAGTTTGGAACCTGAAGATCTGGAAATACCTAATGGCAAATCTGGTTTCTTGAAGCTAACAACGTAATTTTTTAGTTCATCATAAACCAATTAGTAAGGATTAATATTATCTATACAGTACGAAAATAGCCATTAAGAGAATATCTACATTATAGAATACAGGAAATTAACTGGTACATGAGTTGCATTCTTTCTTTCTGGGTAAAAGTGCATAGCATAGATATCAAGGCTCAGTCATGTATGACTCCCAATAAACACACTGTCAAATACAGCAAGAGCTCTGCTATGCTGTGGAGACCCAAGCTGCTAAACAGTTAGCTAAATGACATTCTTTTGAAAGCTTTTAACTTAGCACTACCACCAAATATATAGTTTATAACAAAAGCAGCTGCATAGGCATTCTTGGATGCCATAATTAAACTGATAAATCTGCAGTGACATATATCTGTGATGAAGGGATCTGCCATTAGTGGATTTTTTTCTTTGGTCATCATATGTGTATCTATAGCATCTGGCTGAAGAATAAATCTCTATGCTTAAAATCCACTTGGCATTTTTATGAAAGTAAAAAATAACTATATTTTGGTTTAGTACTTTGTTAGGAAAATACCTTCAAACAGGAAATTTGCTCATTTTTCCCTGCCTTTTTGGTAAACTAAATAGTTTTGCAGCAAAATCTGTGGCCAGTGTTACTTATGCTGTCACCAATCCATGCACTTGCAGCATATGTACAAACATAGGTGCAACTTTTTTCGGAAAAAATTTACTGCTGTGTATATGACCCACTAAATCATTGAATTCTTAGTATCATGGCTTGCATAGGAGCATGCTATCTCTTCTTTTAGCTCCACAATTCAGCTTTCATTTGAATGGATAAAAAGATCTCTGAAGAAAGAACCAGGTTCATTATGATATATTCTTTGCATTATTACCAGATAATTTTCAGATGTCAGCTCTATTTCCCAGTCCCTATATAAGTGAGAATGAATGGATGCAGAGTGTACTGTTCTGGGGAGTGACTGAGGGGCAGAGAGGGCTGTGTTCAGTATATGCAAGTTTCAGTTCCTTCTGAAAACTCCAAAAGCTCTTTCCTTTAGAAGCATTGAACTCCTGCCTGCAGATCAGAGGGTCGTGTTCATATCTTGTGCCCTGGAAGCTGTCCAGCTTCCTAACAGACACTCATGAGTTCAAGAAGCCTGTTCTAATTTTGAGACCAGTTGGAAATTGTAGTAGCAAATGAGATCTTATACTAGTTCATGGGGAAATAAGATATGCAAAGAACAAATACAAATTAATTTGAGGTTACCTTAGTTACTGATTACCAAAACCCTTGGAAATATTCCTTACTTAGCACTGTCCACAGTGATGACAAATTTTCCACAATAAGGATGACTTACTTTTGCTAATGGCTTCAACTAATGTTAATATCTGGGTTTGTTTTGTTGGGGTTTTTTGTTAGGAGCTTATCCTGTTGCAGACATAATTAGCAATTAATTGTTATGTAGTAACAACTGTGGTAAACTACTATGAAAATATGAACTTTATTTTAGCAGGTATTTATATCTAGATTATGGACCATACAGTTTTGTTCTTTTCCTAATTCATGTATAAAGCTGAGGGATGAATAGAGATGGACTTTTATTTTAACATTTCCCTGTTCTTTAATGATAAGTCAGTGTTGCTTTTGGAGAGGATTTTTGAGCACTTTGTTTTGAGAGAAAATTCCTTTCAACCCATGTTCCTATTGTCATGGATCAATGTGGTCTATATTTTACAAATTTTCTTCATTGGTGGTCATCACAAAGTATTTTCACTTTCTCCTTGTTATGATATGTAATAAATTAAAAAAAGTAAATGCCTTAGGCTAGATGGAAATCTGTAATAAGCCATCATATATGCATAAATGCTATGATCATGGTTCAGAAGCCCTGAGGAAATTCTGGCCTGAAGTATTTTGGAAAATGTTTCCAAAGTCTGCTCTGCTCTTTTCTTCTTCCAGATTAGTGGTTTCTCTCAGAGTGCAGGTTAACTTTCTAATTTTTTTTCCAGTCCTATGCTAAACTACTGATCTATTTCAAAATTCATTGTGCATGAAAGCAAAGCTTTTATTAATTCTTTCTGTAAAAAGATAAGCAACAAGTAAGCCATGTGATTGCAAATAGAATAGTTTCATTCTTGTTTCCAAAAACAGTCACCCATACAAAAGATGGTATCACGCCAGTTTCAGAAACCCTAATGTGACTTGCAAATTACAGACTCCAGGAGAGCAGAACTGCAGGGAGCAGGGCTGCAGCACTGCAGGCCCTGGACTGGAGCCTTGGAGCCCAGTGGTGCCTGCTCTGAGCAATGCACATTCCCTGCTGGACACTTCTCAGCTGGACCCATCACCACCCTGTGCACAGGTTCAGATGTACAAGTGACAGTCTCTCTGTCCAAGCATTATCAGCATTGCTGCAACTGTATGATTTTTTCAGCCTGTTCTGTTCAGGAAAAGCTGGACAGTTGCTGCAGCTGGCTGGAAAATGCAGGTTTCACTTCCCCTGCCAGGTCCCCCTGGGTGCAAAGCAGGCCTGTGTGGCACACTGTTCCTATTGGGATCACACCAACCCCTGGGGCAAGTGTCCCACGTGAATGTCAGGAAAATAACACCAGCAAAATGATGGAAAGCTAATCATCTGGTTTGCCTGTACTTCTGAGAGATTGCTTTGTAAGCAGTGTGACATCTTGCTGTGGGTGTTAAAATACTTGTGACATTCTGTACGTGAAGAGTTCTATGTGGGTAACACCATGACTAAAATGTTGTATCTGAGCACTGCCCCTGACTGCATGCACAAGTGCCTCTGTGTGTGTGTGGCTTTCAAACTCTTGTAGAGAAGTGCTCAGGCACACAGATAAGAGAGATCTGCTTCCTTTTCTTAGGATTCTGTATATGTTACTACTTTGGGCTTCGATGTCTTATAGTATATAAAAATTATCTTTATATGGGAATAATCAGGAACATTTTTGTTGAAAAATTGAAATTTGTTTCCAAAAAAATGTTTTGAAGGATGCAATACAGTGTGCAAACTCAGGTCAGACTCGGGGAACAGATGTGCACTTTCTTTGAATATATGTTTTTTAAAAGTTTGAAACTTTTTCTTGTTCTATAGATGAGGCAAATAAGGTTGAATTCATAGACAAACACAGCAGGTTTTTTTACCACAATGTTGAACCTTGTGTGCACAAAACAGCATATACTTTTGCATTTTTCTTTTATAATATGTCTAACTTTACTTCATGTTTGTATTAATTTACATACATTTCATATACATATGGTCTGTCATTTAATTCTCCGCTGCGTCATTACACAAGAATGCCAAAGCTGATTCTAATTGTTCAGCAAACTAAAGGAATTTAGGGAGGTTGCCCAGAAATTCAACGTTACTTAAATAAAATACACATGTATTTTAAACCTTTTAACAGACACGTTCTGTGCCATATCCCCTTTACTAATATTAAAATAAGACTTATCAGCACAAGCTGCATAAGGTTGTGCTGCTGGAGCCAAATCCTGGGATCAGCATCCAGGCCACGAGCCTGCAATCAGTTACACTTATGTTGAACTTCATGCACATTTGTCATTCTTTTGAAATCAGCAGGATTATTCACCTCCATAAGACAAGTATGTGTGGAACTGATTCCATGAGCAGACCCTCCATTTTTATTAGCTTCGTTATGAATCCAAGAGCAGGAAGAGAAAAAAAAAATCTGCATTAGGACCACAGAATTTAGCTCTTAGGGATCATATTGCAGACAAAATTGTGGTAGTCAGGCTATGGTGTCAGTGCAGGAGAAAAGGATCACATAGGCGACACGCATGGTCAGTGGTGGAAGGCGTGTTCTGGGGGATAAAAGAGATTATGGAGAACAAGAGAGCAGAAAGTTATTCCATTGGTTCCCTAGCTGAGCTGAACCTTTTAAGGTCCTGTGAAAAATCACAAGCACGTCATGAAATGGTAGGAATGGTAGAAAAACAGTAGAATAAGTGTAGAAGGAAGGATTAGAAGGTTTTTTGTTTGTAAGTTCTTAACATCTGTATCTAGTAAATATTTTGATCCCAGAGTTTCCCAAGCAGTTTCGTTGAAGCTGCAGAAGGATATTTTTTGGCTCATCCTAAACAATAATGTTAATATCATGTAGGAAGCATTTTATCTTCCCTAGACACTGATTTTTTACATCACTCCTGGAAGTGCTGTATGTAGTTTTCAGTGTCATGTGCAGTAGTTGTAGAGTGCCAATTGTACTGTGCCAGTATTTAGCAACAAAATTTTAAATACATGTGCATGTAAGATAGCAGTGATCAGATTTCCTTTGACTCTTGAGAAGTTTTTGTTTGCGTGTTTGGGACTGAGTCTTTTAATAATAACATGCATGCCCTCCCTTCACTGCCCAAAGAAAAATCAAATAGCAGCTATGAGGAGGTCAGACAGGCTGAATGAAATCTTATGACATTCGATGAACAGAACTGCTGCAGGTAATTAACGCTTTATCGTTTTGAAGAATGAGTTCAAGCACTTGAGGGAATTTGGAACAATATTTTATGTTTTATTCCAACTAGTAATGTAGAAAGGAAATTAAATAAGCCTAATTTTATTTTCCATTTCTGCTGTCTCTTCTCTCTCTCTGTTCTTTCTCTTGTTGAAAAACTATTGTCATTTATGTCATTAAAACACAGAATTATTGCCCCCAGACTTTCAGTGAACCACAGCTGTTGACCTTTTTTTGTCAAAAGCTTTGAATACAAAGCTACATTGGGAACATTTGTAGCCTGTGGACCATGACAGTACTGTAGACTTCTCTCCTGTCCTGACAGAAGAGAGTGCCAGAGGGTGTGCTCACATAGTGACTACATTATTTTCTGGCAATTGTGGTAAAGATTTCCTTGCTTTTGGTTTTTCTGCCTCCTCTCAAGTGTACAGTCATCCTTCAAACCTATTATACCACCTTCTGAATGTTGTGGCTTTGTCCCTTAGGCTACATTATCCATTGTTTAAAATGTTTACCAGTCCTGTACCAATATTAAATTAAGTATTGCAGTTTAACATGGAATGTGTGGATACTTGAAGCTGGATTTAAAAGACAGCTTTATTTCCTTGCAGTGTAATAATATATTACATTGAATGAAAAAGTTCAAAATTAACCTTTTCTAGTATAAAACGTGATAATTTCTAGTGAAGACTTATGAATATTAAAATAAATACTGAATACTAAGCGTGTGAAAAATTCAAGATGTCCTCACTTGAAATATGCTATAAACTCTTTTATTTTTCCAGCTGATTATATTAAGCACTTTTCAGTAGTGCACCCCAGCTGCTGCATCTGTAGGTAAACCAAGTACTTTCCCACAGTACATGCTGTATATTTCATTCTTACAGCATTTTATTTTGACAGGTAAACTTCATTCTTCTGCATATGAAGACAAAATTTGGAAGAGAAGTGAAAAGTAAAGGCAATATATAGTGTGTTTGACAATTTCTGTGAATTTAAACTGAGCCATATTTTTATTGACAAATACCAGCACATGTAAAACTCTCTTTCTAAACACAAGGTCTATATGTAGCATGTAGTCTCAAGTTTGGACCTAATTTCTTTCTTTGTACAACTGACATTTCCTCAGTCTTTCTCTTGTGAGTGCATGAGGGAAGCAGAAAGGTGGCAGTGAAGGAGAATTCTGCTTTTTTCTTAGACTAATTTTCTCAGTGAAACTTGATCTCTCTTGCTTACATTTATGAGACTTTGTGAACAGAGAAGGAGCAATGTGATGTGAATGCAGAAATCATACATTTTCAATCCAATTCATTAGATTAAACTGCAACTTATATACAAAAAAACCAAATCCTTTCATAACTGAGCTTTCTAAGCATTACCATAATTGTAAGCATACACTTATTCTAAATAGTCTTCCCTTAGAGAATAAACAGGTACATTTTTTTTGAACCCACAGTCAAGTCCACTTAGAGGTGCAAGGAACAGAAATTGTACTTGCAATTCAACTGGTATTTTGAAATTATTCTGCCAGAAGAGAGGCTGCCTTTCAGAAAACTGTTTTCTATACACTTCCCCCTCCCATCCCCCTTTTTCTATAATAGGACAATACACTTCTTTCAGCTTAGGCTCGAAGTTCTTGAATATCCTGAAAATCAAAATTGGGATTAATACTTGAAATGTATGCACATATCACACAGAGGGTTTCTGGTCACTCCAGATCCCAGGAAACAATGTTAGGCACATTGGGCCACAGTGATCAAACAGGAATGCAGTCCCCTCTGCCTTAGGTAAATGCAAAGAACGACAATAATGTCCATAAGACTATGTAGCAAAAAGGATGATTAGCAACAGGCATTAAGGTCATGCTCTAATAACATTTTATACAATAATCTCTTCTAAATTTTCAGCAATTTTACTAGAAGACCTTAGTGTTTGAAATGTCTACAGCTATTTATAATTAGAATACCTGTTTTCCAATTATACCTTTATATTTTATACAAGAATCATCAGTAGTATACACAGTGTATATTTTTTTCCCTTTTTCACATGCTTACGTGCTTTGTAGTCTGCAATGAAATGGCCACGTTAGAAAAGGCATTCTGTGATGTCACTTTTTACTGCTGTCCTTACTGCTAGGTCTGTATCTCACCATAAAAGGCTGCCTGCTAGTTGCTGAATGCTCCACATGCAGACTGGGATGCTCCATAACTGCAGGCAGCAAGGTTAGGCACCTTGCTGCACAGTGCTGCCTCCATTCATATTTTTGGGACTTGGAAAACTAACTTTACTAATGCTGGTCACACATGTGATCATTCAGCTGCCTGGAAAAAGCATCCCAACGAATTATGTAGAAGTTAAGAGGGTAAATGGCATCAGATTATTTAAGGGTGTGTGATAGGATGTGGATCTCTGGCTGAGGATGCACTTCAAAGCCCAGAGATAAGCTGTGCTTCCTCAGTGCTGAAGAATGTGATGGAAAAAGGGAATAGAAGCATAATGGTATTGGCTCCTGACACTAATTCTGAACAAAGCACTTGCACGCAGTCAGATTTATGGCAGCATTTGAGTAGAAAAGGAACATTGTTTCCACTCAGATCCATCTTGTTTTCCTAATTTAATACACTGTTATACTAACAAGAGGTACGAAATTTTTCCTTTCTTTAGGTAGTTGAAATAGTACATCCATTTTATTTTAAATGTAATTGCAGGGAGAATGGCACAAAAGCCATTATATGAGAGGAATAAAATGTTGACCATATATATGAATTTACCTCTAGATTCTTTGCAATACACAAGGAAACAAAGGGAAGGTATATTCTGTCATCATTAAGGTGATCTTGTCATCCAGTCTTCACTTTAGCAAACCTGAAACTAGAAACAACTATAATATATAAAAAACAAAATGAGGATTTGTTATTGGAGGGTATAGCAGTGGAAATAGGGATGGGCAGTACATTAACTAAAGCAAGAGGAATCACAGAGAGCTGAGAACTGCAATTCACAGTAACTGGGATCTAGGAAGGGGAAGCCAAATCCAGCAAGGTTCTGATGTGTCAGTAACATACCTTTCATATCGGTGTTTTCTAATTATATTGGTTAGGTAATTAATGTTAATCTCTAGAAAAAAAATCCCAACAATTTAGGTTAACAAGAAGGTCTTATCTGCTCACTTATGTGTTTTGAAAATGAAAGGGTAAACAGAAGGGTGACCTATTCTTAACTTAAATGTCTTTTTTTTTCTTTAACCACAAAACCCCTGTTCAACTTGCTTATTTAAGGCTGTTATTTCATTCAAAGTCTTGATAATCTGGAAGGGACAAGTGTCTTCATGAGCTAAACTGTCAGGGATCCTTCCATCAGCACCTGTTGCCCAAAGCTGCTTTCTCCCAGCCCAGACTGCCCCTTCCTTGGCATCTTTGCATAAAAAATTGTGTTCCTCCAATTCTTCTGACAGGGATTTTTTTTTTCAAATAAATATCTGTCATCTCAGAACTGCTCACAACTGCCACTTGTTTCCAGAGACTGCTTTCTCTGATCCAAAAGTGCTTGCAAGAGACCTTGGTGGAGGTTAGCTCCACTGAGTATGGCCTTGCTTTGGGGAAGGACTCAGAAGTCCAAGAATACTGGTCAGAAAAAGGCTGAATTACTGACTCCTGCAAAGGTGGGGTTTCCTGTGCAGAGTGGCCTATGGTAAATGTGGGAGAACTTGCAGAAATGGTATGGGCAGAATAGGAAAAGGTGCAAGAGAAACAGGAATCCAAAGTTTAAGGTTTATATGACTGCATGAGATGGGACACTTCAATCCCTGCTCTTGTTACCTAAATGCATTCATTACTATGATGTGTATTTCATCTCCTGAATATTGTCTGAGAAAAGGGGATCTCTGTATCCAGAAAGAAATTAAATGCCTTACTGCAATTACTGATGTTTGAGGGGGGGATTGCAACAGAGTTTTTGAAACACAGGGTTAAATTTTTTGAGGTCATATGTGAGACGTTAAACATTGAAGAATATCCTAACTCATATGTGCCTCTCCATCTTGCACTCACTGCTCAAAAATGTTCTCTTTTGTGTCACAAATTTAGCTTTATCAGGGAATTACTGTGTTGTGTTATTTTGTTACTGTGATAATATCAGAAGCACATCAAGGCAAAAGAATTTTTTAGAAAGATATTAGAAGAGTTTGTAAGGTTCAAGACAGTGGTAGTTATAAAAAAATAAGAAAATAAGTTTCTTTGGAAGAAATAGAAAATAAGAAGTTATTGGCAATTTTTCTCCCCATGCAATATTATTGGAAAACACAGTAATGAAAGTCAATTAATTATTTGTCATGTTATAAACTAGATTAATAGGCTGAGATGTTTTAAAATTCTTAACATAATTGAAATCAGTATCTATATGAATTTCCAACACAAAATACAAGGATGACAGATTCATAATATGAGCAAAAGAACATTTTTGGAGCACATTAGATGCGAAAACATTGAAAACTATTCATCTGATTTAATTGTAATCTTTTGCCAAAAATAATAATGCAATACCTTTGAAGAGTAATTGGTATAAAGAATATCCTCAAAGAGGAGCATTTCCACATGCCTAGGCTTTATTTTGCCCTCATTAAACTTTATTTTGAGTCAAATATTTCCTGTCTATAGCATAAGGATTATTCTTGCTCTGCAAACATCTTAACCTTTTGGTTTTATCATATTATGTTCCCTCATGCCTTTTCCAGATGCAAATCAGTTAATGACAATCAAAGGGGATTTTTAGCCTTTTAATGTTTTCAGGTTTGCCTTTCTCCTTTGTTTAATCATATAGGTTGGAAGCTTATTCTGGTCAGCCTGTTCATCAGGTGAAATGGACATATTTCTTAAGCATTAACTGCTTTCAGGCTGGATAGGAAGTAATATGTACAGTACAACTGAAGTTCAACAGAACTGTGAATTCAGGACTGATGAATGCTAAGAATGAAAAGAGCCTTGGGCTGGACTGTCATCTGCCTTACTTTTAGTCACAGCTTTGACTGAAGGATACACATAAGGAAATTCTTTTAGTTTAGTGTTGTATCTACTCATTTCTGTGTGGCCCTGTCTTACAGTCTTTCTCTGCAACTTTGAATTGATACTTTATTTGTTAAGCATTAGCTGTATGTGCATCATGATGAATCCCTGGTCATTCGCTGGTCTAATTGGATAAAATCAAGGCTTGTTGTTTTATTAATTTGTATCATTATCAAATGAACTGATGCCATTGTCTATGAACTGGATTTATTTCCTCATGAGCTCAAGATCAACCAGATCCTTAGAAGTTAAGATGATGTCACAAAATGGAATATATATTCAAAATAAAGTCTAGACTTATTAACTCTCTCTCTCTTCCCACCCCTTCTCTCCCTCTCTCCCTCAACATCCTCTTTTCCCCACCCCCATTATCTCATGAACTATGCTTCTCACCATAAATTTGTCTGATACTGACATTTCCAAGATAGTAAGTCTAGACTTTTGGAAACTCTGGAGACTAATGAAAAAGTCATTGAGGTGGTTCTTAAGTGTCTTGGGCAGTGTTCCCAGGGCACCTTTGACAATCAGTGTTACTTTAACACTTCCACTCCACATTTAGAGGTCTTCTTCATTAGCTTCTGCCTGAAACTAATCCTATGGACAAGCCAAAGTTTATGTTAGGGATTTTGTGAATGTATGATCCAGTACAATGTTTCATTAACTTCTCATGGTCTCTACAGTCACACTGAGTCTTAAGGATCTTTGCTTTTGCCATTTTTATTTTGTTTTGAGCTGAATATTCCTGCTCCTGGGAGGATAATACTGGCCACACAAATCTTGATGTGAAGGATGTTGGCTGTTTGGTTTTGCCTAGTATTAAGAAGTCAGTAGCAGCAGATATCATAAGCTCTCTGCAGATGTGGTACCACTTCTGCTGTGAGAGCAACTTTACCAGTTGCCATCTTTGGCACCTGAATTGATGTGTTTGGAGACTCTTGTGCATAATGTGCCATAGTGAAGGCCTTGGCTGGTATTTAGCAGAATTTTCTTTGATTTTTAGTTTACTTGCTTCCTTACAGTTTGTAAAGTGATGACAAAAGCCAAAAGAGAAGATCTCGTCAGAGGAGGTCTATTTTGATAAGACAGGAGCTCAAGGGCTATGAAAAGGGGTCAGGTTGCTAGCAGGCATCCACAGATCTCTGTGCAAGTACATTAAAAGTATTTCCCTTGTTAATATCTTACTTACTGCTAATGAATCTGGAAGAGGTAGAGCTCTGAGGGATGTCGTATGTTTTTTAAATTGAGAGGTTTGTCTGAGAGTTAGTGGTTTTGTAAGTTGTAGCAGAGGGTCTCAAAGCCTTGACTAGGTTCCCCTTTTTCACAAAGATTACAATGCTTAGTGATGAAACAGTGTCTAGAAATGAAGATCCCAAGAGATCAATTCTTCCAGGTGTCAGGTGTTTTATGCAAACTGAAGAATGTGCTTTTTGGAACTTGAAGAAATACTGCACACTACAAGTTTATTCTCAGTGTGGTAAATGTCATATTTCTATTTGTGAACATGATTATATAAATAAGAATTAATAGAATAATTAATATTTAAATCCATCCTGAAAGCTTCTAATTTCCAATGACGACATGTTTAGAGGTATAAAATCAGGTAATGTAAATATATCTCATTTTAGAATCCTACCAGCTCAAATGATTCAACAAAAGTTTCAACACTAATGTGTTTGTTTCCCTGCTGCTATGAGTGTCCACCATTTATTGCCTGTATTATACATAACAGACTTAAGTCTATTTGTAAAGATGTTTTAGAGGTGTATTTGAGTGTCATTCTGTAATGCAGTCACTGGTGCAGAGAGATCTTGTTTACAGAGGTTCAGAAGTGCCTGACTGCACATCAGCCTTCTGGCACAAATCCTGTGTCTGCACAGCACCTCTCCACACTCTGAGCTCAAAGCCATATGCACTGAGAGATCTCACTGATATCAGTGACTCTCATCCAGGCATCATGTAAAAGTACTTTTCTGCTTGGTAGATTCTAACTGTACTGTACTGCCCAAACTTTGCTTGTTTGCTGCTAATGCTTTGCCAGTTTGAAATGCTGCTGTACAGCAACAGTGTTCATGTCTTTCCCACTTCTCTGTCCCTTCATTGTTAAAAAAATAGCTCTCCTGCTACAAGAACAGCTTTCCAAACTCTATGAACAATGAAACACACAAAATTTTTTAATTCACAAATTAAACAACTAAGCTCTTCCATGAAAAAGAAAGTGGACACCCTCTCAGGTATGACTACAAGCATGGCCCTATGTATGTACCATCAGATAGCATCGAGCATCTTACATTTAGTGTTGGTGAGAAAGATTTTAATGATTTTGCAAATTCGTGGCCTGATTATCGCTTGGATTAAACTGTTGTAGTTCCAGTAACATCAGCTTAACCATGCTCACTCACATTTCCCTGCTGTCAGGCTTGTATTTCCTTTTAGCTCAGTCAGCACTAAGGAACCTGTGCAAGAGCTTTGATGCATCTGCCTGTCTCAGTTTTCAACCAGCCTTTTTGGATTCACCAGTTCCTCTTGTATCTGGTGTACCCATGTGTTTCTTTGACCTTTCTTGGGAGGTTGATGAATGTGTTTTGAAGAATCCATAAGTGAATTGTAATATAGGCTAAAATTATATTTTTGCAATATTTCTGCCAAAATGAACCACAGTGGATGGCTTGTGTCCACATTATGTTGGAATGTGCTTGCTCATAAAGTTTTACACCGGACATTTGACGTTGTGCCAACATTCATTTGCTATCGCATCACCATCATTTCCTACTTTAAACTTATTAGTACCAAGTGCATATAGAAGCATAGCTGTATGCTGCTCAGAACGTTGTGCATTTAGAGGGGAAGGAAAGATGAAGTCAGGAAGCCTGTGTGAAGGTCTGCTTAGGCAGCATAGTAATGCCTGAGCTTTGTTCATCCTGTCTTGGACGACTGTATGAGATGGGTAAATAAAAAATCTATAGGCAAACTTTCTGGTATTTCTGGTATTTGCATTCTAAGAGCTTATCTCTTCTTAAGTTGTAGAACATTTTTGCCAGTAACAAGTGAGAGCTATTATGTCTTCATTAATATGTACATAAGCTGTAGTTCAGGAAATTACAGGTCAAAGGTGCCTCTGTTGTCTGAAGAATACAATGAAAGGAGCTGTTTCCATGAAATTTTTTATTTAAACCAGTATTTTTTCCTTTAAATAGAATTATAATTAGATAACAGAAGCAAATATTGTCAAGGTAAACTATGTAGCTCCTACTTATTATTAGTATCTTGGGCTTCTGCAGCAGAAGAGAATACCAAATTCTGTATTGAACATTTAGCCCAGTTGCACATTTTTATTTCATTTTGGCAGTTATGTATCACCTGCCCTGGTGGTTTTGTTCATTATTCTGTTGTATTTGGGATCACAGCACAGGTTAGGGCTTCACAATACAAAATAATTTCATGCATTATATATATGATTTTTAAAATCTGAAGGCATTTCTACTCTAGTTGACTTTACAAATATCTTTCACTTTTCTTTTTTTTCCTTATTGTATAAACCTATATTCTGAGCCCTATTAAGTGATGCTGTAGTGTATTACTCTTGGACCTGATCTAGATATCCTATGTGGGAAATCTGCCATACACCTACACATTAATACCAGCAAAGCTCTATACAAACACAGGAGGCTTCAGCTGGCAGGAGGATCATATGGTCTTTTCTAGAAATGTACATCCTTGTTGTCAAGATGACCTTTGAAGAAGGTGAACTTATGGACCTTTAATATGAAGGTATTGTCAGTGATATTTTGGAAAGGGAAAAAAAAAGGATTCTGAGAGGAAAGCATATGAAGTTAAGAGGAGACAAAGTAGTTTCTATTAGTTTGAAATAAAAGGAATATATAGAGACAGATAAATATAAGAGGGAATGTGAGAAATATAAGAGGGAATAAAGGAGGAATGGATGTCCCCAAAATCTTCTGATTATTCTTGGGTTGTCCAAATTTTTGTACTTTACCTGAACCATCAAGATTTTTATACTGATTTTCTATATTACATCTGTATGAGCTCATGCTATAAGAAACAGAAGTACTTGAAAGAAAATGTACAAACAAGTCTGGCCTTTATTAGCAAAAGAAAACAAAGCACTAAAGCAAAATGAATCCCCTTTGTAACCACATAAAGTTAAGAGGCACAGCGTTATGAGACAAACAGCAGAACAATTACATCTGAAGTCTGTAATGAGATTTACAGCATTATATTTGAAAGAGCTTAAAACCATATTTATGAATGTTTTGCATTTTATATGAATCTTATGAAAAGATATAATTTTCCAGGATTTCTCTAAGATTAAAACCTATAGAAAAGGATAACTTGCTGCACTGCGGACTCTTCTAGATTTCCTTCTGACCCTGCTGTTGCTGGGCTTTGCTACTTAACTGCATTTCTTTTATGACATCTAGTCACTGTCGCTTCAAAGATAAATGTCAGATGTTTCATGAGAGAGTATGTATTTCATATGCAATGTTCTGCTGTTGACTTACCTCTGAAAACAGAAACGCTTCTTATACTGACCTTGGGTAGTTTGAATATTTGAGTAAAAGTTACGTGAGATAGAACTGATTGATGCATGTAAAAAGGGAGTGCAAGCAAAAAATATAGTGTTGTTGTTTCTTCTGAAACTCATGATACGTTCCTTGTAGCATCTTATTTAGACAGAGGCTTCTCCTTGCACCTTGCTTCTGGAAGGTGCAGATCTCTCACCTCTCTGTGGGTTCTTCCTGTGGTAAATAGGTCATGGACAAACGATCAAATGCCATTTATTGCTACAAAGTTCAACATATTCACATTTTCCTCTTTCTGATCTTCTTCCTAGAATAACCAATAGAATTCTATCCAGGATTTTGACTAAAATTCAGGTATTGGTAGGCTATGGCATACTTCAACAAGAGGGAGGGTGTGAGTCCACTAAAGCTCATAGAGCCTAACGTCAGCCCTAGGGCTTGACTGGGAATTATGCAACTGCAGTGGATATTTTCTTTCTTCAGTGTCTTTTTGTAAATAAATAAGATCACCATGGGCTGTTCTGAGAATGAGACAAATTTGAGTTAGGAATACCATCTGCATTATGTGTTTTAGTATATGGGTGGGTAACAGTAAATATTATGTAACTATTAAGTTTTGGACAAAAAAGCAATGCCTTGCTATCCCCTTGATAGGCTCTCATCCCCTGAGGTACCGAAAACTCATTTTCCGTAGTAATAGCTCAGGCCATTAATTTAATCAAACAATTGCATCAGATAATATATTTTAGTTTGCGTAGCATAAAACTAGTAATCCCAAGAGATTAATAAGGTTATAAATGTTGCTAGAATTAGTCAAACTTAATCAAGAGAAAGGATTATCATGGTACAGTTTTTATTCTTGTGGTCAATTAATCAAAAGAGTATACAAGGGAGAATTTCCCAAAGAGTGATGTAGCAACAATTCAGCATTTCAAAACTCTCCAATTTCCAGAAGTTCTAAGTTGTAATTGTAACTGTACAAAACAGAATGAAGAATATAGGTCCAGTGCATTAATTATATGTAATTTGCATCTTAAAATAAGGTATGGTTAAAAATATAAAATAGATATAATGCATGAAAATCCAGACATGTGGCTTGAATAAATAGATTTGAACTGGCCATTTAACATGTAATTCATCTGCAAAGAACTCTGGATGATGGATCTCATGGACTTCCATTCTGAAAAAAGCAATGTTGATTAGTAGAGATCCAAGACAATTTTTTCCGACTTTTCACTTTATATTGTTTTGTTTTGTCAGAATAAATTTGCGTACCTATCTTTGAAGTAAAGCATTGACTCTCTGTCTTCCAGAGATCTTTAATCTTGTTCTAAACAGAAAGTTAATTGTACTCTGTTTAATCTTATGAGGAATGCAGTTTTCAAGGTCAATTTTTGTCCACATGGAGCCATGGACAATAGAAATTAAAAAATATATGTATTAGTTAACCCATTCAATCTTCCTATTCCCTAAGCAGCATCTTCTGCTGTCCTGCTCCTGAAGCTGTTAATTTTGGATAGTACCTAAAGTTCAAAAACAGATTTTCAGTGTGTTCAAGACTGGAATGAAAAGCATAAAATAAGGAAGTTTGTCTCTCAGTTAGGCCTGAGTTTTTAGCTGGAGTGGGTTGTGAGTGACTAATTTATGCTAATTTAAGGATCTACATTTCTTTGGGGTGGAACATCACTGCAGGGAGCAAGGTCCTATAGTCTAGTAGTTCTAGCAAGGAGTGGGCCATTATTCTACTGTAGGAGGTGGAACATACTGGGTCACCTCTGTCTTTGCTGCTGCTTTCAGTCTTTATTTGCCTTATCTGTTTAGAATGCTTTTCAGTATGCTTGTACAGCCATTTCAAAGGCTACTTATTATTCAAATTTATGATAACTATAGAGTTAGTTACAGATTTATCCTCCCTTTGGAAGAAATATTTCTGTCCATCTCATATCCCTCTGAAGAGTGAAGGTCTGGAAAGGCCCACATTGGCACTGACACATATTGTGCTTTTGACTTTAAGATAAATGAAAAGCAAACAAACATGTCTTTGTCTGACGAGTTTTGTCTTGGGCACACCCACCAATCCCTCATCAGCCAAGATAAATTGCTTCAGAGGGAGGACTTCCATGTTCACAGAAAGAATGCAGAAATTCTTTCTATTTTGTACATTCTTGGCGTCTTTCCTTTGTTATCAATTTCACGTCCTCTTTGTGTTTTGAAGCTCTGCTTGGAAAAGGTTATAAATATTAAAGCTCTGCACAAATTCTTAAGAACAATTTGGGATTTTTATATTTTTTATCTTAAATATTCTCTGTTTATGCTATTATTAGCTCAAAGCTGTCCTTCCTCATTCAAGCAGAGTATTTTTAGCTAGTCCAAATAGTTGAAAATGTTGTTACTAATTTGACAGAGATTACTTTTGGCTTTCTTATTTTCCAATTCTGTTGTAATATTGCCAGCACTGAGAAACACACACTTAGAACAGATTTTGTAAATATTATATGAAAGATAAAGATTTTATACTTTTTAAGTACTTTAATGAATCCCCTGCCATAAACAGCAAGAGTTTTTAAGTACTAGAATGTGTGTCTTAAGTTGGACTTCACGAAGAAACACCCAAAGACTTTGTTCATAATTGCACAGGACTTTATAATTAAAATTTTAATATGATGAGGCTGTGATTGATACAGTTTCTATATCACTGTAGACAATACAAATATGTTTCTGGCATGACTTGAATTAGATGGGAATTTCCATTTTCCCTCTCAGAAACATCTACAGTAGTTACTGACACATACCTAAAAGGCCAGGATTTCAACATTTAACTAGGGGCAAATATATATATATTATATTGAACTATGAACCCCATTTTTTAGCTCAGGTCTCCTTTTGCACTGTTCTAGAAAAATGAAAATTATATGGAACTTTTCTATCCAAATTTCTCCACAATTCCTGTATTTTATTTGCCTGGACTGTAAATAAATAGACCCTTTTCCTTCACATGTGTGGGTAATGTACTGCTCCCTCTGTCACTTCCCACAATCACCTGAAGCTCCACAGGGGAACAGTGGGAAAGGATATGGAGTAAATAATAAAAGGAACAGTCCAAGTGCAAAGCAAAAGGAAAAAAAGAATACTTTAGAATACTTTCTATAATTGGAAGGTCCATAAATTACTGCAGCCCTGGGGTCAAATATTTGTGTGTGGAATTGCTGGACCATTTAAGTAGCTACTCATTAAAACCATGTAAATGCTCAAACAATTAAGCTATCATTTTACACTGATACTTGTACCTACTCCCAAGGAGGGAAGGCAAATGCACATTGATAAGGATACCCATGGTTTTAAAGAGAGGTAGATTCCCACACACACAGCCCTTCTCCACACACACATTTCCTTAAAGGCATACTGTCAGGTGAACTTTGCAGATTTTCAAGCCAGGCTTGAATGTTAGGACCTGCTCTAACACTGATAGGAAAAAAAGCCTGTAAGAAATACAGAAATTTTCCTGCCTGTTGCTCCAGTTTTTTTATGTTTTCCCGCTAGTGCAGCTGGAGGAGTGTGGTTTTCTCCTGTGAGGTGAGCAATGAGGTCTGCAAAGATCAGAGGGGATCCTCCAGAGCCACAAAGCCATCCTCAGGGGTGATGGATGCTCCAGCACTACCTCTGCACTTTGGTCTTCCCCCTTTCAGTTTCTCAGGCACATGGAGGAGGCAAGGATTTGCTCAGCAACGGTAGTTTCCTCATAGTTTAATTAATCCTCAACTGCATTCCCTTTTTGGCAGCCTTCCAGTGGAGT